>NC_053500.1:14472029-14489529 GCF_905171775.1 Rana temporaria
CCATATTCTTTAATGGCAAACCCTAACCCTAACCCCGAACCCTAACCCTTGAACACTCTCCAGCCCTTGAACATTGAACAAAGCAGTGGAGCTGGGGTATGTTTTTTTTTTTCCCCTAAAAATTACAACTTAAATCTTCTTTAGAAAGTACATTGAGCTGTGAATCCTAACCCTAACTGACCTTTGACCTATGAATGTCGGGGGTGGTTTTTCAGACGGAATTCCGCTCAAGCTTGGCTTGCATACACACGGTCACACAAAAGTTCTCTGAACTTTCGACCGTCAAGAACGCGGTGATGTACAACATTACGACGAGCCGAGAAAATGAAGCACGCGTCGAATTGTTTCTGAGCATGCGTTGGAATTTTGCACGTCGGAATTGCCACAGACAATCGGAATTTCTGATCAGAATTTTTCCATTGGAAAAATAGAGAACCTGCTCTCAATCTTTTGCTGCCAGGAAATTCCGACGGGAAAAGTCGATGGAGCCTACACACGGTTGGAATTTCCGACCAAAAGCTCACATCGGACTTTTGCTGGTGGAATTTCCAACCGTGTGTACGCGGCCTAAGACTGTGTAAAAGCTTCTAGCGCATTTCGGCTAACACAGCCTTCTTCATAGCTATATTTACAATCTAAAGGTCCCCATTCCGCATACTGTACCAATTTAGACAGGAGCCGATTACCCTACCACCAACATGTCTTTGGAGTGTGGGAGGAAAACAAGATTACATGGAGGAGACCCACAAATGCACAGGTAGAACATTCAAACAACATGCAAACTCCCTGCAGGTACTAGTGTCATGGTTGGCGTTCCAGCCAATGATCGCAGTTTTGCAGGGAAGAATTACTAACCACTTTGTCCAATTCCTGCTGAATGGGACAACATTCGAGCCACAGGTGGTCCTACAAGTATCTCACAGTTTAACAAAAGTTGATTTAAATTTTTTTTTTAAATAATGGAGCTGCTTAGAAAGTTATCAGCTGAACAGTGATTGCATCTTATTGCCACGGTGTTCAGGCAGCCATGGGATTTACCGATTCTTAATACAGCCGGGGGTGGAGATTCCTCCATCCACACTGTTTAACGTAGATCAGGGTTTTTCAACCAGGGTTTCGTGGAACTTTAGGGTTCCTCCAGGAGGTTGTTTGGGGTTCCTTGAGCAATCGGCAATTTCTTCCTCTCAGATAAGTTCCCACTGATGCCATTGATCTTTTTCGCTATCTGTAAAGGGGCAATTCTTCCCAATGACCACGAGTGTAAGGACAATTCTTCCCACTGACCATCACACTAATGTATCATGAATTGCAGATATCGGGCCATATTCTCCTAGATTTCCCGCGGGCGGCGCGTAAGCCATTTACACTCCGCCGCCCCAACCTACAGGAGCAAGTGCTGTATTCCCCAAACACTTGCTCCGTAGTTTGGGGCGGCGGAGTGTAAATGGCCCGGCGTAGCCGCGCGTATCTCCAAGGGGGCGGCTTCTATTTAAATTAAGCGCGCCCCCGATTCTAACGAACTGCGCATGCGCCGGGCTTAAAATAGCCCAGTGCGCATGCTCCAGTTCTCGGCGTAAAACGTCAATGACGCCGACGTGTGCGTCATTGACGTAAAGTCGTATTCAAGAACGACTTAGGGAAACTACGTAACCGACGGAAAAACACGACGCAGACCCGACGCCATACTTAACATGGCCTACGTGGGACTTGCGTAAACTTACCCCTCATATGGCAGGGGTAAGTTTCCGCTTACGCAAACGACGTTGATTCTAAAAATCAGTCGCATAGATACACAGGCAAAAAAGAGAGATACGATGGAGTATCCTGAGATACTCCATCGTATCCTTACTCAGAATATGGCCCATCATTTTAAGTAGGGGTTCCCTGAGACCGGAAAGATATTTCAAGGGTTCCTTTGTGTTGAAAGGGTTGAGAAAGGCTGACGTACATGGAGAAAATCGACTGATTTCCTCTTGTTTAGCTCGTGGGCTGAACAACGGAAAATCAACGGCTGTAAGGCAAGCTTTAGTCCGCCTTCTCATGTCTATGGACTTTACAGCCTTTTCCTACATATTGGTTTTACTCTAAAGCTTGAAACACGAAGCTAAGAGAACTAAGAAGTTCTGTATTTGCTCAAGGCTTTAGGCCCAATTTGATCAATTTTAGAACAATGGCTTTGGCCCTCTGGATCGGAGCCCGTTAATGGCGGCCGGCTAAGGCAGGTTACAATGACAAAAAGGCAGAAAATTCACTAACAAGCCTTTGCAGGGCTGAAAAGCGCGTGGAGGAGGATTAGGGAGCCGGAGTGACATGGAAGCCCGGTAATTGGGGGCAGATCAGTCTCAAGACTTGTATACCTCATTTTCTCGGGCTGTCTGGGATGATGCGTGCATGGGGGGGTGGGGGGCGTTCCTCGCACTGTGCAGAGCCTGAACCAAGACCCCCCCCCTTGTCTGACATCTCTTTTATTTTCTGTACGGGTATCAGTGTCGCTCGTCGCAGTGACAGCGGGAGGAAATGCTTTGCAAACTTAACGGCCAATTAGACTTTTTATCGAAAGAAGAAAGCCAAACAGCGTATTTGAAAGATACCTATGTGAGCCATTTTCCCTGTCACAACATTTGTAAGTCTGTTCCGCCAGTTTTGTGATCCCCCACCACCAACACCATCACTACCACGTACCAAAGATCTCTGTGCCAACCACTTGCTAACTGGACCACACAACTAAGAATCCTTATAGTGCTGACCACACCATTGTAGGCAAAGGCTCAGCACTCCCCCACCTCTTCAGCAGAGATCATGTGACTAACCACTCAGTTTGTGATCATGTGGTCAGCACTGACGGGGACTTGGACAAGGGGTGGGCAGGAAGGACAAGTGCCCTGGGTGCGGTGTAGCAACGGGCAAAGAACATTCTACGGTATGTATTAACAATAGGGGAAGGGGCACAATTTTGGATCCTTGCCCAGGGTGCAGTGAAGCAAGGGGGCAAAGAACAGATGCACTCCCATTCTACGGTATGTATTGACAGTAGGGGAGGATGGTGCAATTCTGGATTCTTGCCCTGGGTGCTGGTTCAGCCCTCCACTACCTCTTCAGCAGAGATCATGTGACTAACCACTTAGTTTGTGATCATGTGGTCAGCACTGACGGGGACTTGGACAAGGAGTGGGCAGGAAAGACAAGTGCCCTGGGTGCGGTGAAGCAAGGGGCAAAGAACATTCTACGGTATGTATTAACAGTAGGGAAGAGGGTGCAATTCTGGATTCTTGCCCTGGGTGCTGGTTCAGCGCTCCACTACCTCTTCAGCAGAGATCATGTGACCAAACACTTAGGTTTGTATTCATGTAGTCTTTACTGATGGGGACTTGCAATCGTGGCCAGGACAAGGGGTGGGCAGGAAGCACAACTGCCCTGGGTGTGGTGAAGCAAGGGGGCATAGAATAGTTGAAGGGTGGTACACCCATTCTACAGTATGTATTAACAATAGGGGAAGGGGCACAATTTTGGATCCTTGCCCAGGGTGCAGTGAAGCAAGGGGGCAAAGAACAGATGCACAGCCATTCTATGGTATGTATTGACAGTAGGGGAGAGGGTGCAATTCTGGATTCTTGCCCTGGGTGCTGGTTCAGCGATCCACTCTAATGGGAGAAGAGGGCGCTAGTAAAAAATACCTCTAATGGGGTGTTGAAAACGTGATCCCAAATGGTATATGTGGGAAATGTGTATGTGATACACTCTAATGTCTAAACAATTAATATCTCGATTTGACCATATGCAATCACTGTGCTAATATAGCACACACACTGGTGACCTCAGTGAAAGTCCAAAAAAAACACTATCCAAATAGTGCGTCTTATTGCGGTACTCAAAACCATATGCAAAATTAAAAAAACAGTCCATGTGTGCTTATTGACAAATCCAAACGATCATTGGAGCATGCAAATCCACTACCTCTTCAGCAGAGATCATGTGACCAAACACTTAGGTTTGTGATCATCACTGATGGGGACTTGCAGTTAGGGCCGGGACAAAGGGGTGGGCAGGAAGAGAAGCTGCCCTGGGTGCGGTGAAGGGGGCAAAGAATAGATGCAGGGTGGTGCACCCATTCTACAGTATGTAGGGGAGGGTCACAATTCTGGATCCTTTCCCTGGGCGCTGAACTACCCTGTCCCGGTACTGCTTGTAGTGGCGTTTACTCCGGGTAGGTACTCATTACAGCTCTCTGTCCATACCAACAATACTAATAATTTAGCGTTACGTTAAAGTAAAACACTGGCCAAACATAACAAGGTTTTAACCCATTAAAAAAAAGGCATGGCGCAACTCAAAACGAATGCTGGACAACTGAACAACTGAGCTTTCTGGTGGAAACCCCAACACATCCAAAGTCTCTCAAAGTCAGCCCTTAACAACCCCCCCCCCCCCCCCCACTATGGCTTTCAATAAATTCCATCACGTGTCTGGATTTTGTGGCCCGACCCCACAGCCGCCCTCTATACCTCCACTTACTCCCCACCCCCCGAAACAAGCCCTGGTTAACAGCTTAATCCGGGGATTTCACCGCATTACCTTAACGAGATCCTGGAAGAGGTATTTCGCTAACTAGCCCTGCAGTCAGGTATCGTAATACGTGAAGCTTAAGACGAAGGCTTCTGGGTTTCCATGGCAACCGAAGGCCTAGAACTGCAAGGTCGCGGTGACTCGAGGCCGAACGCCAAGTGACGCCCGCCAACGGATCCACAAGGACGCCGACGACTAGTGCCGATCAAAGCTCGTCCAACTGGGAATCGCAACCAAATAGTCGTTGGCTACCACAGAACAGTTTTAAAGCGGGAGTTCACCCATAAAAAATGTTTTACCCGTAGATTGACGCTCATTTTGTCTAGGGGAATCGGCTAGTTGTTTTAAAATCCGAGCAGTACTTACCGTTGTAGAGAGCGATCTTCTCCGCCGCTTCCGGGTATGGGTCTTCGGGAGTGGGCATTCCTTCTTGATTGACAGTCTTCCGACAGGCTTCCAACGGTCGCATCTAAATCGCGTCACGAGTAGCCGAAAGAAGCCGAACGTCGGTGCGGCTCTATACGGCGCCTGCGCACCGACGTTCGGCTACTTTTGGAAAATCGTGACGCGATGGATGCGACCGTCGGAAGCCTGTCAATCAAAATAGGAACGCCCAGTCCCGCAGCCCATACCCGGAAGCGGCGGAGAAGATCGCTCTCTACAACAGTAAGTACTGCTTCGATTTTAAAACAACTAGCCGATTCCCCTAGACAAAATGAGCATCAATCTAAGGGTAAAAAGTGGCAATTCCGGGTGAACCTCCACTTTAAGATATAATTTTTTATAAAAATGAATTATGTTGGGCTCTGACATAGTAGGCGAGGTTTAAAAAGAAAGACACAAGTCCATCAAGTCCAACCTCTTCTGGTTCCATTATCTACTAATGGAGACAGGCTGGTGTGGACCATACCATGTCTGTTCTGGTCATTCTTCAACCCCCCCTTGCCTCATGTCAATAATGGTTTAATCTGCTTTTAATGCAACTGGCCACACAATGGGTTGATTTACGAAAACTGGAGAGTGCAAGATCTGCATGGTAGCCAATCGGCTTCTAACGTCAGCTTGTTCCATTAAGCTTCGACATAAAACCTGGAAGCCGATTGGTTAGCGTGCCGAGTTGCACCAGATTTAAAACACACCAAACTGAGCATGTGCAGAGTGCACCCAAGGCTCTGTACTATCAAGAGATGCCGCGATCACGGATCGGACTGGCACCTGTTGATGTCCAGAGGGGCTGATGGTTCAAATAGGGGCTGCCCAACGCATCCAATCGTGGGAACCCATGCTGCATCTAACCTGCAAATTCACCCTAAATGCCCACATTTGTATCATCCAAAAATGTCTGAAGATGTGTAAAATGATAGAAAATGACATAAAAGCTCATAAAGATAAAGAAAACAAAAACGGTCTGTGAATAAATGTATAGGTTAGTCATAGGAGGATCAGTGTGCCATCTTGTGTGTGCGTCTGGCTCTCGCTCCTCTGACTCATTATGATCTGGAGTTTATCATATTTCTCAGATTTTGTTGTGGTACAATGCGGCCGAACCCAGACGTCGCGTCTAAACAAACCGGTAAACACGCCAGCTTGTCCAGGGCTTCAACCTTCGGGGAGGAGATACATTGTGGGGAGAAGACCGTCATGGTGTATTTGCAAATTAGATGATAATCTGTAGGCGGAATTATAGACCAGAACATCCCATGCTGATCTTCCTAATTAAAATAAAGAATATACATGCAATTTCAACCAGTTACTTAAAAATGAATGTTCTTAAACTGCTAAAGCCACACCTTTTAACAGGCCAATGCCAGGCGCTCAACTGGCCTATGAGACTCGAGGAGTGGCGTGCGTTATCACCATGCATGGTAAAACAACAACGCCAACCCTTGCAGCTCCTTAAACTTGCTCACCCTTTGCTTCTCCACCACTCTGAGAATATACGTTGTACTTTTAGGCAGGGGGGGGGGGGGGGGGTGCTGCCGTCTGAAATTGAGAAGCGGAGGGGCTGCCGAAAATTGAGGAAAAAAAGGGGGGTAGCTATCCGGGGCCCTGGAAAACTCTGGGCCCTTTAATAAAAAGAAATAATAAAAAAATATATAAAAAAAATCTATTTGTTTAAAAAAAAAAGGGGGGGGGTTGCCATCCGGGGCCCTGGGGACCTCTGGGCCCTTTAATAATAATAAAATGTAATATATATATAAAAAGAAAAAAAATATAAAAAGAAATTACAAAAAAGGGGGGATGACATCCAGGACCTCTGGGCCCTTTAATAAAAAAAAAATATATAAAAAAATAAACATTTATAAAAAAAAAGTAAAAAAACATGGGGCCCTGGGGACCTATCAGCCCTTTACAAAAAAAAAAAAAAATTATATTATATATATATATATATATATATATATATATATATATATATATAAAAAATAATATATATCGATTTGACCTCTCAACTTGATTCCAGATTCAAATTGATTTTTTCCCCAGCCCTAGTAAGCAGGCAAGCCCTACGCACTATCCTCCCATGGGAAGAAAGGTGGGTGGTGAGACATAGGCTGGCCATACCTGGAAGTACTGGGTAATTCCCTGCTTACTGGAAGTTAAATGGGCGAAGAGAGACGGAGGAAAGAGAAGGCTGGGGAATAAAGGAATTATCTAAAACTGTCTTTTTCATTTCTTTTTGACAGTTTTTTGGTGAATGAGTAGGGGTACAATGTATGGAGAGATCTGGGGGCCCAGATTCCAATAAGCCCTCTGCCCGTATCAACATGGGGACAAGGTGCCTCCCCATGTTGAGGGCATATGGCCTGGTATGGCACTGTATGGTTCAGGAGGCAGAACACTCGCTCGTCCCCCCTTTTCCTGGCCTGCCAGGCTGCAGGCTCGGATAAGAGTTTGGTATAGACTGGGGGGGCACCACACTTTTTTTTTTACTTTGGCGTGAGGGTTCCCCTCAAAATTCATGTCAGACCTAAGGGTACGGCATAGATTTTTTTTGGGGGGGGGGGAACCCTACACCGTTTTTCATTTTGGCGTGGGGTTCACCTTAAAATCTGTACCAGACCCGAAAGAGCTTGTTATGGATTGGGGGGACCTCCACGCCGTTTTTTTTTTGTTTTTTTTTCACGATTTCGATTTGTTATTGCTGGCAATGATTTATTTATTTTTTTACATTCAGCTGTCAGGAGGGGAACCGCTGATGAGTTATCCGTTGTTAAGTGTTCCGTCAGATATGGCAACCCATCAGAATTGGTAATGGAAGTGACCAGCCCTCGCCGCCATCTTGCTACACCCCGCCATTCCTCCACTGTAACGATACACCAAGAAGGGGGGGGGATCTTGTTACACCCACCGGAGTTATGCATTTGACAGTTATTTTTAACAGTAAACTGAGCTTATATGGTGACATTGAGTATTTAGAAATCCGACGGACTTTTTAGATGTTGAATTTTAAAAGCAGCGGCCAACCTGCTGATCTCACAGGTTTTCAAATGTGACAGAACACCGCTGCTTTTATATTTCAACATGTAAACAGTCCGAGGGGTTTCTAAATATTATACTTCACCATATATGCTCCATTTCCTGTTAAAAATAACTGACATACACAACTCTGGTGGGTGTAACAAGATGTCCGCTTGCCCCCTTCTCTGTGTATCGTTACTTTGGAGGAGTGCGGGGTGTAGCAAGATGGTGGTCGACGAAACGTCAATTCTGACGGGTCGCCTAATCTGACGGAACACTGGCTTCAAATTTGCATCTAAATCACGCTGAACCGCGGCTTAGGTAATTCGCAAAGAAAAACGAGACACCGGACGTGTGTGAACCATAGGTGTGCTCAGCCCATTGCCTTAGGGTGTGCACCCCAAAGCACAAACACACATGAACACCACCTGCCGTCACAGGAAGGGGGCTATGGGGGTGGCAGACAGTTGATTGGGAGCATATTACGGTACATCCTAAATACGGGTGTAACATGTTCCTAAGGTTGAACCTAGACTTTAATATATATATATATATATAAATATATTTATACTGGCCACTGGCACCCCAAACCACTCACCTGATGCCGCTCCTGAGTAATCCTAATGCACATGGGGTGATTAGGGTGTGCCCAGGCACACCCAGCAGTCCCTGTGCACACACCTATGGTGTGAACCTAAACCTGCTGCTTTTCCCTGCTTGGATAAAGTTCACTTTAAAGTGGGCTTCCACTCTTGCTTGGACATAAAGATACAAAGTCATTGGCTATTAAGAATGGTCATTATAAAACGATTTGAGCAAATGCGAAAAAATGAAATTACGTCATTATAAAAATTGTTAATAAAGGGATAAAGACGCGAGACTTACTGGAGTTGTCTTGGTTGTTGTACTGCCACTGCGTGCTGGATATAAAGGACGGTTCTGGCGAGCCGGGTCTGCAGTTCTCCACCATCTGCTGAGTGATATGCCTGACTGTCTCTTTGTTTTTCCTATTCTTTCGCCGCCCGTTATTCTGCCAGCTGTCCCCCTGTTCCACGTAAACAGCCTGATCGCCCTTGCCACCACCAATGTAATGGGTTGGGGAGTCCTGCTCCTCTTTCACACGCAATGGTCCGTAACATCCCTCGCTGGCCCAGAGAGAGGACACCTCGTCCTGACTGTCCACTTTCTGCTCGGCGTCCTCCTTCCCGTAGCTGCTGCCGCCTTCATGGCAGCTGGCGATGGCCGAGTCCCCGGAAGAGTTGGTGGGACTCGTCCTCCTCGTCAACCAGGGGGAGATGCTGCGGCCGGCCACCACCGCGGAAAGGAGGGCCTCGGCGCTGCTGGACGGGGCGCCCATCTCGTAGTCGGTCAGATCCTCAGAAGACTCGTTCTTTATGCTGATGTCCAGCGCGGCCTTGATGAAGCTGTGGCAGGCTTGGACGATGTCCGTCATTTGGAGGTAGCTGGCGGCGGACATCACCTCGATGACGTTCTTGCTGGTCAGTGCCAAGTGGGCCGAGTACATGAAGTCTATGATGGCCTTGAAGCCCTGGGCGGTGACGATGTCCAGCTGGGTGACGGTGGCCTGTTCGGACGTTTTCTGCACCTGGCAGTAAAGGGTCTTGAAGTAGCGGCTGCTGCCCAGGAGGACGTTTTTGTGCGCCTTGAAGACCTTGCCCTCCACGATGACGCAGACGTCGCAGAGGATGCCATGTTGGCGCTGTTCGTTCAGCTCGTGCAGCAGCTGCCGGTAGTGCGACGGTATCTCCATGTCCTCCTTGCGGTTATTCATTTGTGGACGTCTTTGTTCCGCTGTCCCAAGAAATGCTGTTGGTGTGAGAGAAAATGCATGGTTAGATTTACTAATTATTTAAAGGAACATGGCACTTCTTCTTGCGTTTAGGACACAAAATTAAAAAGGAGAAATTTGGGTTATATAAAAAAAAAAAAAAAAAAAACACACGTACTTACCTCCATGCTGCAGCATTAGCCTGATTCTTTAGCTGTCCCCTACTGACTCTTAAGAAAATAATCGGTCAGCTTGGAGTGGAGAGCTGCGATTGTCGGTCACCACTCTCCGCTCAGCCCCTCCAACACTCACTGGAGCCGATTTTGCCACGTGCCAGGTGCCACTATCGGCATACAATATCTTGGGAGGGTTGGGGGAGGAGGGGAGATTACTCCATTCACCTAACTTTTGTGAATGGAGGATTCGGTTTTGTCTTTTTCTTTGTTCAGCCGTTTGGACCACTGTGTATGGCCAGCTTAAAGTGGTTCTAAAGGCTTTTTACTGTAACCCCTCGGTGCCAGCGCCTTCCGGCCCTTTAAGATGCCAGGAGGAGGGGCGGGGTTTATGATCATGTGACTGCCATAACTGGCTGTCACGGTGGTCACATGATCGTGGCGAGCTCCCGATCTCAAACAGCGATTGGGAGCTTTCCGTTAGCCAAAAGGTTAAAGTGGAGGTTCACCCAAAAAAAAAGTTTTTAACATTACAATCAGCCGAGTTGTCCTAATGACAATCGGCTGTGTTTTTTTTTTTTTTCCCGTACATACCGACTTTCACCGCCGCTTCCCGGGTATGTCTTGTGCGGAACTGGGCGTTCCTATCTGATTGACAGGCTTCCGACCGTCGCATACTGCGCGTCACGAGTTGCCGAAAGAAGCCGTACGTCGGTGCGCAGGCGCCGTATAGAGCCGCACCAACGTTCGGCTTCTTTCGGCAACTCGTGACGCGCTGTATGAGATGGTCGGAAGCCTGTCAATCAGATAGGAATGCCCAGTCCCGAAGACGACATACCCGGAAACGGCGGTGAAAGTCGGTATGTACGAAAAAAACAAAAAAATAAAAACAGCCGATTGTCATTAGGACAACTCGGCTGAATGTAATGTTAAAAAATTATTTTTGGGTAAACCCCCACTTTAAAAGCCTAAATATTTTTTACATTAATGCATTTCTTGCATTGAAGTAAAAATTGTTTACATTCACTATATCTGGTCCCCCCAGGAGCCTGCATTCACTATATCTGGTCTCCCCAGGAGCCTGCATTCACTATATCTGGTCTCCCCAGGAGCCTGCATTCACTATATCTGCTCTCCCCAGGAGCCTGCATTCACTATATCTGCTCTCCCCAGGAGCCTGCATTCACTATATCTGCTCTCCCCAGGAGCCTGCATTCACTATATCTGGTCTCCCCAGGAGCCTGCATTCACTATATCTGGTCTCCCCAGGAGCCTGCATTCACTATATCTGGTCTCCCCAGGAGCCCACATTCACTATATCTGGTCTCCCCAGGAGCCTGCATTCACTATATCTGGTCTCCCCAGGAGCCTGCATTCACTATATCTGGTCTCCCCAGGACCCTGCATTCACTATATCTGGTCTCCCCAGGAGCCTGCATTCACTATATCTGGTCTCCCCAGGACCCTGCATTCACTATATCTGGTCTCCCCAGGAGCCTGCATTCACTATATGTGCTCTCACCAGGAGCCTGCATTCACTATATCTGCTCTCCCCTGGACTCTGCATTCACTATAGCTGCTCTCCCCAGGAGCCTGCATTCACTCTGGTCTCCCCAGGAGCCTGCATTCACTCTGGTCTCCCCAGGAGCCTGCTTTCACTATATCTGGTCTCCCCAGGAGCCTGCTTTCACTATATCTGGTCTCCCCAGGAGCCTGCATTCACTATATCTGGTCTCCCCACAAGCCTGCATTCGCTATATCTGGTCTACCCAGGAGCCTGCATTCACTATATCTGCTCTCCCCAGGAGCCTGCATTCACTATATCTGCTCTCCCCAGGAGCCTGCATTCACTATATCTGGTCTCCCCAGGAGCCTGCATTCACTATATCTGGTCTCCCCAGGAGCCTGCAATCACTATATCTGGTCTCCCCAGGAGCCTGCATTCACTATATCTGGTCTCCCCAGGAGCCTGCATTCACTATATCTGGTCTCCCACAGTACACAGAACATGGGAATGTTTTTTTTATATATTTTTGGGGATATTTATTATACCAAAAAGTAAAAAATATTGATTTTTTTTTTCAAAATTGTCGCTCCATTTTTGTTTATAGCGCAAAAAAATAAAAACCGCAGAGGTGATCAAATACCACCAAAAGAAAGCTCTATTTGTGGGGAGGGAAAAAAAGGACGTAAATTTTGTTTGGGGAACCACGTCGCACGACCGCGCAATTGTCAGTTAAAGCAGCGCAGTGCCGAATCGCAAAAAGGGGCCAGGTCATTTGGCAGCTGAATCTTCCGGGGGTGAAGTGGTTAAAAACGTACAAAAAAAAATAAAAAATGTTTAAACAATGCCTGACCTGCCTAATTCAATTCATTTCATATGGAAACAGGCCGGACCTCACACTGCACAGATGTAAATGTAACGGAGATTGCACAGGTATCAGATTGTAAGGTGTATTTGGCTATCTTTGCACACAGATTGCACAATGCGATTGTTTAGCGGCGCGAGGGGCTTCCTAAACAATTTACTTTCTATATATAAAGATGCATTACACAGGGCTGTACAGCCAGGTTGTAATGCATGCATGCGATCCGTGGAACTACAAGCTCCAGCTGGCCTGGGCCTGGTTTATACCAGACAGAAGTTGCTCACATTTTCTTGAAGATAATGGAGGAGGAGGTGGGGGGTTGGGGGGGTGGGGAGCGTCCTAGCATGTATGTCTTTCCTCTTGAAGATCAAAAAGGGTTTTGAAGAGGCAGGAACCCACGTCTGAGTGCATTCCACAGTCATGGAACATCAAAGCGGGGCACACCCCCCCACCCCCACCCCTCATTCCTCTACCCCCTGCCCACACCCTAATGGTGCTTGCTTAGGGTGGAGAATTCCGGGGGCCTAAAAATCCCCGAGATTAATGTCATCTAAAGAGAGCAGCTCAAGGAGGAGACGGGGGGGAAGATCAGCAGATAAAACATTACAGCCTTAGAAAAATACATTGTGGATCAGGGCTGCGGCCTACAACCAACGCGTCGCAAACCCACGCCCTTTTCACCAGCGTAGGCTAAATAAACATTTTCCACATTTACGGAACTTTGCTACAGATAACACTTTTTTTTTTAATGAGTGGCTGTTTATATTTTTTTCCCCACTTGTGCGACTTGTCCTGCGACTTGGGACTGCAAAGTTGCATGACAAGTCGCACCCCGTTCATATCTTTGCGACTTCAAGTCGTCCTGTACTACTTTGGTCCCACTTTGATGCGACTTGAGGTCCGTAGACCTCAAGAATACACAGGCATTGTTTTAAGTCGCATCAAAATCACGGCAAAAAATAAGTCGTGGCATTTAAAACAGTTTAGGCTCTGTGTGTGAAGGGGCATGCCCAGCCACGGCTGTGTGTGTGTGAAGGGGCACGCCTAGCCACGGCTCTGTGTGTGTGAAGCGGCACGCCCAGCCACGGCTGTATGTGTGTGAAGGGGCACGCCTAGCCACGGCTGTGTGTGTGTGAAGGGGCACGCCTAGCCACGGCTGTGTGTGTGTGAAGCGGCACGCCCAGCCACGGCTGTGTGTGTGTGTGTGAAGTGGCATGCCCAGCCACGGCTGTGTGTGTGAAGGGGCACGCCCAGCCACGGCTGTGTGTGTGCGTGTGAAGCAGCACGCCCAGCCACGGCTTTGCGTGTGAAGGGGCACGGCTCTGCGTGTGAAGGGGCACGGCTCTGCGTGTGAAGGGGCACGGCTCTGCGTGTGAAGGGGCACGCCCAGCCACGGCTCTGCGCGTGAAGGGGCACGCCCAGCCACGGCTCTGCGCGTGAAGGGGCACGCCCAGCCACGGCTCTGCGCGTGAAGGGGCACGCCCAGCCACGGGTATGTGTGTGAATAGACACGCCCAGCCACGGGTATGTGTGTGAATAGACACGCCCAGCCACGGCTCTGTGTGTCAATGGACACGCCCAGCCACGGCTTGTGAACGAGCCTGCTCACGTGCCTCCATTGCAAGCTGCTTGAGGGCACAAACGCAGGCAAAACGCACGAAAACCACACATACACAAGTGCTTGGGGTGTCTACTCTCTGAAAGAAACAGCGACACCATTGCACAGCAGCAGGGGAGGGTAGTCTTAGTGTATCTAAATCTGCTATTGCATCTAACAAATTTAGGCATAAACTCCAGCAAAAAAAAAGTTTTTCCCTTGGGGACAGAGGTTTTCCATAAATTAATAAAAGCCGACAATTGTAGGCACCCCGGTCAGTGGTAAATAGTTTGTCTCAACCCTCTAACTAAAACATCTGCAGGAGAGCTTCTTCTGTTGAAAAAAAGAACAAACTGAGTGGCTGAATAACCGAATGAAAATAAAAGGAAGCCTAAAAAAAAAAAAAGAAAACAAATGCAGCCACCACATGTAAGAATTAGTACGCTGCGATATAATAAATGTTTGCTTTTTGGGTTTAATACCGAAAAACGAACGTCTTCTTATGACTGATTGGACTGTCCCTATGACACGTTTCTAGATGACAGCCAATCGGTGGCGTGACAACCTTTTTCCACAGATTGGTCACCCAGCTGGCTGCAAGCCTAACCTTGTGGCTTTCACACATTGGAGATGGAGGGGGGGGGGGGAGGGGAGGGGGGGTGTACGGAGGTGTCATTGCATCGCCGTCTCATGCTACTAAACCACCCCGGGTTTTCTGTGGAAATTCTGTACGCAGACGGTATAGCGAGATACGATTACCCTCACTATCTCCGATTACTGGGCAGATAACGGGCAGCGCAAGAGGAGGTGAACAGGTCCACCGCTCACCAAGGTGCCATTAAAAAAGTCAGGTATTCGGCTAAAAAATGCTAAGGGGGGGGGGGGGGGGGCGCAAAACTCAGGCCGCACACACAAGCTGGAGCGAATATTAAAATGATTGCACATGTATTAACCACTTTTTTATTCTGACTATTGCGCGGTCGTGCGACGCTGTACCCAAATAAAATTGATGTCCTTTTTTTCCCCCCACTAAATAGAGATTTTTTTTTTGTGGTATTTGATCGTCTCTGCGTTTTTTTTTTTTTTAAAGTGTATTTTGTGCGTGAACTCGAGAGAGGAGCCGGACTGCAGGAGTTGGGAGTAGGCAGGCCTCCCCCAGAGGCAATCTGCCATCTTTCTCCATGCCCCGGGTGGCAATGGCGGGTGTGTGAGGGGGTCCTCCCACACAGCCCACCCTACCTGCACCGCTTTGAAGCCCAACGGGGCAGAGGGACTCCCTATAAGGGAGTGAGAGGATTAGCCCGCTCAACCAGCCCCATTAGTCCTTCGCCTCTCTTTTAGAGACCGCATGGTCAAAGTGCGTGTGTTAACCCAATTTAGAGTGCGTGTGTAGGTGTGGTGGTTTTTTGTGGGAGGGAGGTGGGCGTACTAAGCACAGGCTTACCTTGCATAGCACACCCACCGGGAGCCGGGCTGAGACCACCAAACTCAATTCACATGAAGCCGAGACCGGGATCCGAACCTCTAGCTGCAGAGGTGAATGGCTTGTCAGCACAGTGCCAATCGCGTTGAGCCACCGCAGCTCCCTGTTTTTTGTTTTTTTTGCGCGATATAAACAAAAGGTAAAAATTTGAAGGAAAAAAAAAAAAAACACAATATTTTGTACTTTTTGCTATAATAAATATCCCCAATTTGTTTTTAAAAGCTAATTCTTTCTCAATTTAGGCTAATATGTATTCTGCTACATATTTAAAAAAATCATAATAATCGTATATTGATTGTAGATGCTAGAACTTTTGCGCAGAAAATTTTATTACTCGTAAGAAAAAAATAATAATAATAATAATAATAATAATAATAATAATAATAATTAAAAAAAATATATAAAAATAGAATAAAATAATTATATATATATTAATTATTTTATTTTATATATATATATATATATATATATATATATATATATATATATATATATATATATATATATATATATAAAATAAAATAATTAATAAATATATAATAAAATAATTAATATATATATATATATATATATATATATATATATATATATATATATATATATATATATATATATATATATATATATATATATATATATATATATATATATATATATATCATTATTTTATTCTATTTTATATATTTTTTTTTATTATTATTATTATTTTTTTCTTACGAGTAATAAATAAATAAACAAAAAAGGCAAAATGATATCCCATAGTTTTCTTTGCGCAAAAGTTATAGCATCTACAATCAATATACAATTATTATGATTTTTTTTTTTTAAATATGTAGCAGAATACATATTGAATACAGATTGATGAACGAGATTTCGTTTTTTATTTTTATTTTTATTGGATATGTTTTATAGCAGAAAGTAAGAAAAAATAAATATATATATATATAAAAATAAATAAAAAAATTATATATATAAAATTTTTATATATATATATATATATATATATATATATATATATATATATATATATATATATATATATAATTTTTATATATATATATAATTTTTATATATATTTTTTTTATTATTATTATTATTATTATTTTTTCTTACTTCCTGCTATAAAACATATCCAATAAAAATAAAAATAAAAAAATAAATCTCGTTCATCAATCTGTATTCAATATGTATTCTGCTACATATTTAAAAAAATCCTAATAATCGAATATTGATTGTAGATGCTATAACTTTTGCGCAAAGAAAACTATGGGATATCATTTTGCCTTTTTTATTTATTTATTACTAGTGATGGGGGCGATCAGCAACTTATAGCGGGACTGCGTCATTGCGGCGGACAAATCAGACACCTAGTGAGTGACACTTTTTGGGGACCAGTGACATTAATACAGTGAATGGTGCTAAAAAAATATGCACGGTTACTGTACTAACAGGGGTGCTCAAAGGGTTAAATTTGCCCCTAGGGAGTGCTTGTTAACTGTGTGGAGGGGGGGGGGGGTGCGTGTACTTACTGTGGAAAGACAGAGATCCGTGTTCCTGCTTAGCAGAAACACAGGATCTCGGTCTTCCCTTGTCAAAGAATGGGATCTGCTTTGTTTACATCGTTAGACCGCCGTTCTGCCTCTGTCGGGAAAATATTCAAAAGTTGTTCCATAATAAAAACCAGTATTGTTTTAAGAAGGTCATCCTAAAAAAAAATTGCAGCGGTACAAAAAGTAACAGTCCCAACACGTTTCGCCAGGAAGGGCTTCTTCAGGAGAAGACAACCGTTGATACTTTAAAGGGGTTGTAAAAGTACAATTTTTTTTTTTTCCTAAATAGCTTCCTTTACCTTAGTGCAGTCCTCCTTCACTTACCTCATCCTTCCATTTTGCTTTTAAATGTCCTTATTTCTTCTGAGAAATCCTCACTTCCTGTTCTTCTGTCTGTAACTCCACACAGTAATGCAAGGCTTTCTCCCTGGTGTGGCGTGTCGTGCTCGCCCCCTCCCTTGGACTACAGGTGAGTCAGGACGCTCTCTACATTGCAGATAGAGAAAGGAGCGGTGTG
>NC_053500.1:14864678-14899678 GCF_905171775.1 Rana temporaria
CTCTATACTGTGTCCTATCTATAGTTACACCCCATGATTCCATACTGTACAGTATATACCCCATACCTCTCTCTATACTGTGTCCTATCTATAGTTACACCCCATGATTCCATACTGTACAGTATATACCCCATACCTCTCTCTATACTGTGTCCTATCTATAGTTACACCCCATGATTCCATACTGTACAGTATATACCCCATACCTCTCTCTATACTGTGTCCTATCTATAGTTACACCCCATGATTCCATACTGTACAGTATATACCCCATACCTCTCTCTATACTGTGTCCTATCTATATACACCCCATGATTCCATACTGTACAGTATATACCCCATACCTCTCTCTATACTGTGTCCTATCTATAGTTACACCCCATGATTCCATACTGTACAGTATATACCCCATACCTCTCTATACTGTGTCCTATCTATAGTTACACCCCATGATTCCATACTGTACAGTATATACCCCATACCTCTCTCTATACTGTGTCCTATCTATAGTTACCCCATGATTCCATACTGTACAGTATATACCCCATACCTCTCTCTATACTGTGTCCTATCTATAGTTACACCCCATGATTCCATACTGTACAGTATATACCCCATACCTCTCTCTATACTGTGTCCTATCTATATTACACCCCATGATTCCATACTGTACAGTATATACCCCATACCTCTCTCTATACTGTGTCCTATCTATAGTTACATCCATACTGTACAGTATATACCCCATACCTCTCTCTATACTGTGTCCTATCTATAGTTACACCCCATGATTCCATACTGTACAGTATATACCCCATACCTCTCTCTATACTGTGTCCTATCTATAGTTACACTCCATGATTCCATACTGTACAGTATATACCCCATACCTCTCTCTATACTGTGTCCTATCTATAGCTACACCCCATGATTCCATACTGTACAGTATATACCCCATACCTCTCTCTATACTGTGTCCTATCTATAGCTACACCCCATGGTTCTATACTGTACAGTATATACCCCATACCTCTCTCTATACTGTGTCCTATCTATAGCTACACCCCATGATTCCATACTGTACAGTATATACCCCATACCTCTCTCTATACTGTGTCCTATCTATAGTTACACCCCATGATTCCATACTGTACAGTATATACCCATACCTCTCTCTATACTGTGTCCTATCTATAGCTACACCCCATGGTTCCATACTGTACAGTATATACCCATACCTCTCTCTATACTGTGTCCTATCTATAGTTACACCCCATGATTCCATACTGTACAGTATATACCCCATACCTCTCTCTATACTGTGTCCTATCTATATTTACATCCCATGATTCCATACTGTACAGTATATACCCCATACCTCTCTCTATACTGTGTCCTATCTATAGTTACACCCCATGATTCCATACTGTAGAGTATATACCCCATACCTCTCTCTATACTGTGTCCTATCTATAATTACACCCCATGATTCCATACTGTACAGTATATACCCCATACCTCTCTCTATACTGTGTCCTATCTATAGCTACACCCCATGATTCCATACTGTACAGTATATACCCCATACCTCTCTCTATACTGTGTCCTATCTATAGTTACACCCCATGATTCCATACTGTACAGTATATACCCCATACCTCTCTCTATACTGTGTCCTATCTATAGCTACACCCCATGGTTCCATACTGTACAGTATATACCCCATACCTCTCTCTATACTGTGTCCTATCTATAGTTACATCCCATACTGTACAGTATATACCCCATACCTCTCTCTATACTGTGTCCTATCTATATTTACATCCCATGATTCCATACTGTACAGTATATACCCCATACCTCTCTCTATACTGTGTCCTATCTATAGCTACACCCCATGATTCCATACTGTACAGTATATACCCCATACCTCTCTCTATACTGTGTCCTATCTATAGTTACACCCCATGATTCCATACTGTACAGTATATACCCCATACCTCTCTCTATATACTGTGTCCTATCTATAGCTACACCCCATGATTCCATACTGTACAGTATATACCACATACCTCTCTCTATACTGTGTCCTATCTATAGTTACACCCCATGATTCCATACTGTACAGTATATACCCCATACCTCTCTCTATACTGTGTCCTATCTATAGTTACACCCCATGGTTCCATACTGTACAGTATATACCCCATACCTCTCTCTATACTGTGTCCTATCTATAGTTACATCCCATACTGTACAGTATATACCCCATACCTCTCTCTATACTGTGTCCTATCTATAGCTACACCCCATGGTTCCATACTGTACAGTATATACCCCATACCTCTCTCTATACTGTGTCCTATCTATAGTTACACCCCATGATTCCATACTGTACAGTATATACCCCATACCTCTCTCTATACTGTGTCCTATCTATATTTACATCCCATGATTCCATACTGTACAGTATATACCCCATACCTCTCTCTATACTGTGTCCTATCTATAGTTACACCCCATGATTCCATACTGTAGAGTATATACCCCATACCTCTCTCTATACTGTGTCCTATCTATAGTTACACCCCATGATTCCATACTGTACAGTATATACCCCATACCTCTCTCTATACTGTGTCCTATCTATAGCTACACCCCATGGTTCCATACTGTACAGTATATACCCCATACCTCTCTCTATACTGTGTCCTATCTATAGTTACATCCCATACTGTACAGTATATACCCCATACCTCTCTCTATACTGTGTCCTATCTATATTTACATCCCATGATTCCATACTGTACAGTATATACCCCATACCTCTCTCTATACTGTGTCCTATCTATAGCTACACCCCATGATTCCATACTGTACAGTATATACCCCATACCTCTCTCTATACTGTGTCCTATCTATAGTTACACCCCATGATTCCATACTGTACAGTATATACCCCATACCTCTCTCTATATACTGTGTCCTATCTATAGCTACACCCCATGATTCCATACTGTACAGTATATACCACATACCTCTCTCTATACTGTGTCCTATCTATAGTTACACCCCATGATTCCATACTGTACAGTATATACCCCATACCTCTCTCTATACTGTGTCCTATCTATAGTTACACCCCATGATTCCATACTGTACAGTATATACCCCATACCTCTCTCTATATACTGTGTCCTATCTATAGCTACACCCCATGATTCCATACTGTACTTGTACCCCTACCCATTCACCCCCAGAAAAGTGTAGTGTAAATAAAAACAAGAGACGTTTTTTGACAAGTATTTTATTAAAAAGGAAGAATGCCCCCTGTTGTAGCTCCAACGTGTGTTCTTGCTCGGTCTTCTCCCTCCGATGATGTGTTCTTCCTCCGGTCTTCTCCCTCCGATGATGTGTTCTTCCTCCGGTCTTGTCCGCCGCCGACCCGGTCCTCCTTCAATCCTGGCTCCCACCGTTGTGTTATCTCTGATTTCTGCCAGTTCTTATACAGTCATGGGGCATGGCCTTCCAGTGACATCACCATGAGCCTCTGCCCCTTATGACATCACACAAAGGAATATTAGGCTTTGAGTTCCAAATCTGGTTCATTCTGTTAATATTTATTGCTATTCCATATAGTTAGCGTGTGCATACTATATTGTCAAAAGTATTGGGACACCTGCCCCTACACGCACATGAACTTTAATGGCAACCCAGTGTAGCAAAGTCCCGGGTCCCCTGAGGCCTAATGGCGACGTCCAGAGTTGGGGACAACTGACATTCTTTTGTGCAGAGTGGGTCACAAGGTATGGTGGGTGCAATGCAGGATGAAATGATGGGCGCCAGACACTTTTTGAATGCAAATAGTTTCATTGTCTCTTGAACAGAACTGTGGGAGAGAGGGTTAGGGTCAGGATACCCTTAGGTAGATGCAGTGAGAATTTGGCAGACTCTGAGGCCTCGTACACACGGCCGAGGAACTCGACGTGCCAAACACATCGAGTTCCTCGGCCAGTTCAGCCCTGAAGCCGCCGAGGAGCTCGGCGGGCCGAGAGCTCCCATAGAACAACGAGAAAATAGAGAACATGTTCTCTATTTTCTCGACGAGTTCCTCGGCGGCTCCATCGGGCCGAAAGTGTACACACGACAGAGTTTCTCGGCAGAATCCGGCTCTGACCGAGTTTCTCGCCGAATTCTGCCGAGAAACTCTGTCGTGTGTACGAGGCCTGAGACTTTTATGGGCAGACAGCTATACAGGTGAAGGTCTCCAGCCGGACACCAATTCTGTATAGGTAGGACTGCTGTCTCCTATGGCAACAATCTTGTAGCTGTTACCAACTACTACTATTGGAAACACAAACCATTCTCTTTTCTCCATAGTCCCTCACTATGGATCCTTACTCAACGAACTCCCAGTCTTTCACTAAACTTCGAATCCACTAGCCACTGGATCCCCTGAGCGCTTCCACTTTTAGTACTCAGTTTCTTCCTCAACCGTCACCCCCGCTTCCCTGCTTGGCACTCACAGATACTCTTCAAACATCACCTCTGCTGACCCGCTAGGTCCATGGCTTGGCACTCACTGATGCTCGACAAGCGTCACCTCTGCTTTCTCGCTGGGTCCCTGACTTGGCACTTGCTGAAGTTTTCCCACTTTTTCGCCAGCTGGTGAGAAGACTGCTCTGGTACTGGCCTCAGTGGAACATGTCGCTGGCTGAACAAAAGAAACACTATTCACATATGTGCAGCCTCTGGTTCGTACCTGGGGTCCGGTGTGTGTCTGTTCCACTGGTTCAGGTGCGAATTAAGCAGTGGCGGCCCGTAATACAGGGCACAGGGGGCGCCACCCCCCCTAAAACATGCGTCCAGCCCCCTAATCTACATGCGGGGCGCTGGACACATGGATTCAACATTTTTTTTTTTTTAGAAGCACTGGGGCAGATTCAGATAGAGATACGACGGCGTATCTCCTGATACGCCGTCGTATCTCTGAGATCCGACGGTCGGATCTATGCGGCTGATTCATAGAATCAGGTTCCGCATAGATCTCCCTAAGATCCGACAGGTGTAAGTGACTTACACCGTCGGATCTTAGGCTGCATTCTCCCGCCGGTCGCTAGGTGGCGCTTCCATTTGTATACGCGACTAATATGCAAATGAGGAGATCAGCCGATTCAGAAACGAACGACCGCCCGCCCGTCGCTTTTTTTTTACGTCGTTTGCGTTTGGCTTTTTCCGGCGGAAAGTTACCCCTGCTATAGCAGGGGTAAGTGCGGCGTATCCTATGTTAAGTATGGCCGTCGTTCCCGCGCCGAGTTTTGAATTTTTTACGTCGATTGCGTAAGTCGTTCGCGAATACGGCCGGACGTAATTTACGTTAAAGTCGAAACCAATGACATCCTAGCGACGTCATTTGGAGCAATGCACGCTGGGAAATTTAGCCGGCGGCACATGCGCAGTACGATCGGCGCGGGGACGCGCCTGTTTTAAATAGTAAACTCCCCCTAGCCGCGGAATTTGAATTCCGCCGGGGGGATTTACGATCCGCCGGCGCAACTTAAGAGGCAAGTGCTTTCTGAATACAGCACTTGCCTCAAAAACTTGCGCTGGCGGATCGTAAATAAGATAGATTACGCGGATCTAAAGATCCGCTGATCTATCTGAATCGACCCCAGTGTGTTTAGAGCCGGAGGTTTAAATAGGCTTCAGAAAAAGGGTGCGCCCCAAGCCCACCCAGTTGTGTGACAATAGCAAATTAATATTCGCCATTGTCTTTCTGATTCTCCTCCCGGCCAATCAGGAAGCGAGACCCATCACCCGATTGTCCGCCGAGGAGGAGATGCCGGGGAAGCCGCCATGGAGCACCAGGTAGCTGCTGTCTTAAAAAAATAAAAATAAATTTGGCGGAACTCCGCTTTAATAAAAAAAGGGGCTATACGTCTCTAAATTGTAAAGTTTCTACTTCCATAGAAATAATTGTAGTACTGCCAGCTCTTTAAAGCCTCGTACACACGATCAGTCCATCCGATGAGAACAGACCGATGGACCGTTTTCATCGGTTAACCGATGAAGCTGACTGATGGTCCGTCGCGCCTACACACCATCGGTTAAAAAAACGATCGGGTCAGAACGCAGTGGCGTAAAACACAACGACGTTCTGAAAAAAAAATGAAGTTCAATGCTTCCAAGCATGCGTCGACTTGATTCTGAGCATGCGTGGATTTTTAACCGATGGTTGTGCTTACTAACGATCGTTTTTTTTCCATCAGTTAAATTTAAAGCATGTTGGCTTTTTTTTAACCGATGGTTAAATAACCTATGGCGCGCACACGATCGGTTTTGACCGATGAACGGTCCATCAGACCGTTGTCCTTTGTTTAACCTATCGTGTGTACGAGGCCTAACAGCCCTGTGAATGAGATCGTCATTCGCCATGCGCACTGGTGCAGGTAAGTTCCTCAGATGTTTGGTGTTGGTACACCTCAGCATTCACTCTCCTGCAAGTGCTAAAGAGGATTTTTTTTTTTTTTTAAGAAAGAAAGAAGCAGCCAAGACAATTCTCACTGTCACCCATGAATGTTTATTAAGAAAACTGTATTATAAAAAAAGGAAGAACTTCAAAAGGTGAAAGAATGGACCCCAAATAACCAGGTAACATGAACATTCAACCAATGCTGACCTGGCCAGTGGAGGCACTTTAACTCATTGTAGAGGGGGGGAAAGCCCCTCCACCTGTCGCAGTGCAGTGAGAGAATATCACAGTGATCGGAAACCCTGCCCTCCCCCCAATCAACAAAAAATATCTAACTTTACTAAGCTCCCCCAGGATCAGAGGGTGAAGCCCCAATTTCCCTGGCGTTTGCAGCTTCTTGCTATAGCAACATTCAAAGTTAATCACTGCTATGTGGGCAAGGGGAAGACTTTATAAATAGGCTGTTTGTATTTGGGATGTTCCCGTGTTGGATAGTGTGCAACGATGTGTGCAAAGATGAAGCTATTCATAATTTATTACTAGTTTTGTGTCATTGTTTGTCTAGCCTGCTGATGTTTCTGCAGTGCCCAAATTCAATCATTTCCAAAAATGTATTCAGGGGGAGATTTAATAAAACTGGAAAGCGCAAAAATCTGGTGCAGCTGTGCATGGTAGCCAATCAGCATCCAGGTTTTAGCCCCAGTTCACACCGGCGCGATTTGACATGTCAAATCGCAGCCTATTGCCGGTGATCTGACGATATGGGTCCGGCTATCGAGATGGTTCCTGTAAGGACTGCGCAGGCGCAATCCTTGCCGACGGAAATCACCGAACCTCCAGGGCGACGTGGAATTTGAGGTAAGTGGCCAGTCGGCCTCACGTCAGCCTCCTGGCTCTTTTTTTAACATCCTCCAATCCACGGGGATGTTAAGGAATGAGCCTGGATGCCGGCCGAGGTTCGGAGATTTCCGTCGGCAAGGATTGCGCCTGCGCAGTCCTTACAGGAACCATCTCGATAGAGGAACCATACCGACAAGTCGCCGGCAACGGGTAATTGGTATGATGTCGACTTTGCGGCGCTGCACCGATTTCCAACAGTAGTTCCTGCACTCCTTTTTTGCAACTTTTTCAATAACCCGCATGAACCCGCACAGATGTCTTTCAAAATCGCCCCCAACAACTCGCACTAAAACGTGGGTTTAAAATCGCGCGATTTCAGTTGAACTTGCACGATTTCAAACCCGCGTTCAGTGTGAACCTACCTTTATTGTCCTTTAACCTACCTTTATTGTCAAACCTACCTTTATTGTCCTTTAACCTACCTTTATTGTCAAAGCTTAAAGCGGAGGTTCACCCAAAAAACAAGTATATAACATTACATTCTGTATACCTCAAACATGTACAGTATACTGTTTTTATATTTTTTTGTTGAGGGTGTACATACGGTATTATCGCTATTTTTCACCTGGCTTCCGGGTACTCGCTCCCGCGGGAGTAGGCATTCCTATGCAGTGGCGCAAAGTGTCCTCTGGGACTTCGCCCAGATGATTGATTTTTGTTGTTATTCTGTCTCTCACTGTTAATAAACCTACCATTAAATTTATAGACTGATCATTTCTTTGTCAGTGGGAAAACTTACAAAATTATCAAACTGTGTTTCCTATGCTTCGGTTTGTGAATGAATGGGAAGCCACTCAGCACAGAGCACTTCCCATTCATTTACTGGCCCGTGCATGTGGGGCTTCAGAGCAAGACATGTGTGTTTGAGCTTTGGGTGCACACTCTAATGCAGGGGTCTCAAACTGGCAGCCTTCCAGCTGTTGCAGAACTACAAGTCTCATGAGGCATTGCAAGGCTGACAGTTACAAGCATGACTCCCATCAGGGGAGGGCTGGGCCGGGTGGCTGGGTGGCAATTGCCTCCCAGGTCGCCCTGACTTATGGCCGCTGCTCGCTACCATTTTCTTCTTTATTCTGGTCTAGGAAGTTGGGCTGGGGGCATGGCAACGGCGGCCGACCACTAGCTGTTGCATTCCGGGAGTTGTAGTCCACGCTCAAGCTCCCGGTGGGTGGAAAACAGAGCAGCGCAGAGGAAACTACAACTCCCGGAGACTGGATTCTTGGAAGCATGGTGTGCCAGGGAGTCGGAACGCAGGGCTGGGTGCTGGCTGCAACTTGACCCCAGGACCAAGAGCATTACCCCCCCCCAGGAGGCCGTGGCATGCAAGGACCTACTGAGATCACTGTGGTGAGAGACCCTGACACCCATAGCTGACCCCCCCATCCACCCCATGTAACCTGCCCCAGTTATCAGGCTGCATTGATGGGCACTGGAGTTGACTGCACAGGTAAGGCTGCATTGAAAAACCAGATGGGCCATGCAGATTCGGCGGTTCAATGGGCCAATTGACTGAACCTGCCCCCCAGGCCCAAGGCTGCCAGCCCTCCCCTGACTCCCATGAGACGTGTAGTTCCGCAACAGCTGGAGGGGCCGCCAGTTTCAGACCCCTGCTCTAATGCACACACCTATGCACGTGAAGGTATATGCTATTGTGTACCATCACAGTACTGACAGCTTTACTTTTAACAAAGGCTACAACAATCTAAAAACAATAGGCTACATAGTATCATTGCCCTTCTATTGCGATTGACTATTTCTAATTGTTATAATACAGCCCTGCTAGAATCGCCAGGGGTTGCTACTTCAAGGCTACTCCTTGGGAATAAATATTGTATATGGCACAGATATTTACAGTAAGCATATAGCACACATTATATTATATTGCTCATCGTTACAGATGTCATGTGCTGCGGAAGGGGCGGTTGCAAGTCTAGCAGTACCTAGTAGGGTGTACCGCGCTCATAAAGCATATTTACCTGGTAATGCCACGGCAGCAATGTATTTGATCATGTGATCTACCCATCCCGCTACACTCCTACCTCTTGCAAAAGCTGCGGCTTGGCCCATTACGTTATACTTCTTCCAAGTCCTGGAACATGGGCGTGTTAGAAATATGCAGAACTGGATGGGTATTGAGCAAGTCTTTTCCGTTCCCTAGGAATATAGGTACCTATGACATATATACATAATAGGGTTATATTGCTTTAAAACTCGATTACTGATCTTGTACAATAAAATAATTAAAATAATAAGATATGAACTGCAGTCTTATTTAAAAGAGCAACTCCAAGCACACTTTGAAGTAAAATTTTTAGACAGCAGCGACAGAAAAACATCACAAGAAAGAAAAAAACGTAATTGTTTTGGGGTTACCATACTTGATATATTATATTTATATTAGGGTTGTCCCGATACCACTTTCTTAAGACCGAGTACAAGTACCGATACTTTTTTTCAAGTACTCGCCGATACCGATTACCGATACTTTTTTTAATGTCATGTGACAGTGGCACATGTGTCAGGTTTTTTTTTTTTTACAATTTTTTAATTATTTTTTACAATATTTCTTTTTTGTTTTTTTTACAATGCTTTCTTTAGGGGGGGGAGTATATGTCAATGTGTTTTTTGTTAAAATTAATTTTTATTATTTTTTTAGAATACATTTTTTTGTTATTTATTGCAATTATTTATTTTTATCAGCCCTGTTGAGGGGCTTTGGTGAGATATCAGGGGTCTTAAAAGACCTGACATCTCCCCTTTGAGACAGAGAAAGGGACTGAGGATAGAGATTTCCTAGTCCTTTTGTCAGCAGCACTGAAAATGAATGGAGAGAAGACAGCGGCTCCTCTCCATTCATAAACTGAGACATCGTAATCACAGGTTACGATTTGTTTCAGTTATATGAATGAACAGAGTCAGGTTTACTGGCTCCTACCTCCACTCTCCATCCTGACAGATCGAGGACAGAGGTGGCGGAGAAGGACACGAAGCATGGAGGGGGACACGGTGCAGAACAGAGGGGGACACGGAGCACGGAAGGGGACACGGAGCACGGAAGGGGACATGGAGCACAGAGGGGGGCACGAAGGGGACACGGAGCACGGAGGGGGAGACGGAGCACGGAGGGGGAGACGGAGCACGGAGGGGGACACGGAGCACGGAGGGGGACACGGAGCACGGAGGGGGATACGGAACACAGAGGGGGGCACGAAGGAGGACACGGAGCACGGAGGGGGACACGGAGCACAGAGGGGGACACGGAGCAGAACAGAGGGGGACACGGAGCAGAACGGAGGGGGACTGGAGGAGGATACAAGGACAGTCAGCGGTGATCGGGTGGGGGAGGGGGAGTTACAAGCACCGATCACCTGTATAGATTTCACTAAAGCAGCTGAAGGGGGGGGAGAAGCGGCTGTCAAGCTTTATTGAAATCTATACAGGGTGATCGGTGCTTGTAACTCCCCCAGCCGCACCGATCACCGCTGACTGTCCAGGTATCGGGTGAAGCATCGGAGCATTTGCCCGAGTACATGTACTCGGGCAAATGCTCGGTATCGGTACCTAAACCCTAATATATATCAATCTTTTCTTTTTAAAAATGTTTTTCTACATTTTTAAAGCTGTGGTTATATTTTCCAGTGTGTATGGAGAGCTGCTTTCATAGGGCACACTACCCTTTAATCACCAGCTGGTGGAGCTGTATTTTATTGCTAGGTAACATTTTGGAAGCGCCTTATGGTGGCAGAACTGTAGTAAGGAAGGAGTATAGTGTCTGCGGTCTGGATTAGCCCCTAGTAACCAGCACTTTGAACAGTTCACACCCATTGCACAACACCGCTACTTTGTGCCTAAATATATACGAAACGCATTGTCCTCTTTTTCCCCCCAAAATAGAGCAAATGGAGTACTGTCCGTGATACTTTTTTTATTTGCACTAACATATAATTTTTCATGGACGAGCTTTTTCGGGAGTGTGTCCCCCTTCTTCAAGGTCCAAGCAGTACTCAGAAGAAGGGTACACCCCCCCGAAAGCCCATCCATGAAACATTTAGGTAGATTCACGTACAGGCGCCTAAAATTAGGACGGCCTGGCCTACTATTTTTAGGCTACACCGCCGAAAATTATTTAGGTTAGAAGTGATTCTCAAACCACTTACCTTCAAATTTTCGGCGGTGTAGCCTAAAACGAGCGGGCGTAAGCGCGCCTAATTCAAATGACTGGGAGGGGGGCGTGTATTATTGAAATGAGGCTTGACCTCACGTTTTTTGAAGTTTTTTACACTGTGCATGCGCCGGGCGACTACATTTCCCAGTGCGCATTGTGGCTAAGTAGGCCGTACGGGCCTATTGATTTCGACGCGTACGTAAACGACGTAAATCCCGATTCGCGGACGACTTGCGCAAACGACGTAAAAAAATTCAAACCTCGCGGCGGGAATGGCGAACATACTTAACATTGTTATTCCACCTCATAGGTGGAATAACTTTAGGCGGCCTATCGCGTACGGAAATGACGTAACTCGACGGTGTAGGCCAGGCGTACGCTCGTAAATCGTCGTATACCCTCATTTACATCATCTAGGCCGGCCGCAATGGTAGCGCCATCTAGCGGCCAAAAGAAACATTGCAACCTAAGATAGAATGGCGCAAGCCAGCCTATCTTAGGTATGTTTAAGTGTATCTCTGTTTGAGAATACACTTAAACATAGGCCGGCTTAGATTTAGAGTTAGGTCGGCTTATCTGTAGATAAGCCGGCCTAACTCTTTGTGAATCTACCTAATTATATGTTGGTGCAAATAAAAAAAGTATCACGGACAGTACTCCATTTTCTCTGTCACAATTGCACCAATACGGCTACAATCACCTCCCCCAAAATACAATCAGATGACTATTTAAAAGGGGTTAGATAGGCAAAACAGTCACACAAAAAGCAGCCAATAATGCGCGAGATGCTCTAGGAGCAGGTTGTACGCAGTCTGTTCATTCTGTGTTTGTTTCTTCTCCAAAACACTTCAGCAGAGGATATTATATGCAGCGGAGAAAAGTAAAAAAATGTAAATGATTGATGTTCTGTCTCCATCATATTCATCCTGTTCACTCCTTTAATGCAATATTCATGGTTGGCCCAAATGTGACCATAAATGGTGCAATTTTGTTTAAAGAGATCCAACATTTGTGGGCATCACAACGCTTGCATGGTTCAGTGGCTCGGCATTAATGTGCAGAGATGTTCTTCAAGGATTCTGGATGTTTTCTGTAGCTTGGGCATCGTGTCTGTTCTCACAGTCAGGAAATGGAAAGGCATATGTGGGCTCAACTGCAAATGCCCGCTTCATATTTGCTACCATCTGGGACCTCTATGTAGGCCCCCTGCTCCAACTTTTTAGCCAAGCTGATGCCGTCACCCACCTTACCTTACATTTTTATGGAGTATCCACTGTGTAGTGCAGTGATGGCGAACCTTGGCACCAGGGCCGATCCTAGGCAGGGTACCACAGGGTGCTTTGCACCCAGGCGCCTGCAGAAGTGGGGGCACCTAAGTGCCAGAGTTCCTCCTTCCCTCCTTGTTTGTGTCCGTCCAGAACTAGTGCTCTGAGCATAGGTGTGTGTCTGTCCAGAACTGATGTGTGAGCATAGGGCAGCCCATTCAGCCTTGCAGTGCTCGGGGGAGGGGCCGCTCCTCTTCCTGACACAAGGGTTCTTGTATTCAGTGGCTGCTGAGTGCTGATGTGCAGGAATGAGTTCCTCACACTGGGAGTCTTGAATCCCGCACCAACTCCAATTGGAATGCCTCCCCCTCCCATCTCTATCTTGGGCTGCACAGAGAGAAAACCAGGTGAGTCACAGTGTTCAGTGTGCTGGGGGATGGCATCCCCAGAATCCCTTTACACGGGCTCTGGGCTGCCCCTTCTCTAGATGTTTTATGGCGTGATAGATAGCATAGGATACACAGCCCCTGTCCATCTCCTTTACGCTGTCTGCAGTCTCTGACCATCTCATGTATGTCTGCAGTCTCTGACCATCTCCTGTATTATGTCTGCAGTCTCTGATCGTCTCCTGTACTATGTCTGCAGTCTCTGACCATCTCATGTATTATGTCTGCAGTCTCTGACCATCTCCTGTATTATGTCTGCAATCTCTGACCATCTCCTGTACCATGTCTGCAGTCTCTGACCATCTCCTGTACTATGTCTGCAGTCTCTGACCGTCTCCTGTACCATGTCTGCAGTCTCTGACCATCTCCTGTATTATGTCTGCAGTCTCTGATCGTCTCCTGTACCATGTCTGAAGTCTCAAAGGCCCCGTACACACGGTCGGACCGAACCGATGAGAATGAACCGAAGTTCAGTTTCATCAGACCAAACCGACCGTGTGTATAGGCCATCGGTCTGTTTTCCTTCGGTCGAAAATTTTAAAACATACTTCAAAACCGAACCGATGGACCGCTGCCCGATCGGACCAAACCGATGGTTAGTACAGAAAAGCATCGTTTCAAAACCCCGCGCATGCTCAGAATCAAGTCGACGCATGCTTGGAAGCATTGAACTTCGTTTTTTTCAGCACGTCGTGTGTTTTACGGCACCGCGTTCTGACCCAATCGGATTTTGAACTGATGGTGTGTACACACATCAGACCATCAGGCCACTTCTGCGGTGAACCGATGAAAACGGTCCGTAGGACCATTCTGATCGGTTCGGTCCGACCGTGTGTACGGGGCCTGTCCGTCTCCTGTATCATGTCTGTAGTATGTCTGGGGGCTCTTTCTAACAGACTCTCTAACAGAAGCCCCCTCTGTGTCCATCAGAGAGATGCCCCCCTCCAGGTCCCAATAAAGTACTCTGCTTCTCTTCCTGTATTTTGTTTATTGTTGAGAGATCGTGTAAGGATCCCAGGGTAATGAAGACTTCATGGGGGAGAATCTCTGTGTTTAAATCATTGCCATAGAAACATTTGTAAAGGGGAGGAGTTAGTAAAATGACCACACCCATGTGGGGGCACCAGAAATATTTCTGCACCCAGGCGCCTGTGACCCTAGGATTGGCCCTGCTTGGCACCCCAGATGTTCTGGAACAACATTTCCCATGATGCTCAACTACACTGCAGAGTGCATGAGCATCATGGGAAATGTAGTTCCAAAACATCTGGGGTGCCAAGGTTCTCCATCTCTAGTGTAGTGCAGCAGATTCTGAATAGGCGCCTATGGAAAAATCACAGGCCGGTGACAACAAAAGCTTAGCCAAAAAGCTGAGTTTAGCACAATTCCATATCTGTTTGCCCAGAGAAGCAAAGCGGTTGTCCAGTGAACCATTGCAATAGGTGGGGGTAAATTTGTACGGTTAAGTCAGAGATATATCCGCCCCCAGAAGACCCTCCTCCAGCGTGTTTGGTGACCCCTGGATGGTTCAATGATCCCAAGCTGATCCAGTTATTGTCTTGCGCCCCTCTGCAGGTTTTTTTCGGGAGAGATGGAACTATGGAGTGTACTTGGCATTACAGCAGTCAGTTTGGCACGGGGGAGATTGCAGCTGCAGATTCCCAGCGTGAACTCGGTCACAGTGTTTGGTAGGGTCAGCTCTATTAGAAATTCCCAAATGAAGCTGAAGAGAAGAATAAAAAAATAAAAATAAGACAATTTAAGGGAGAGAGACAGATTTCTACATAATATTTAACCACTTAAGACCCGGACCTTTAGGCAGCTAAAGGACCCGGCCAGGTTTTGCGATTCGGCACTGCGTCGTTTTAACAGACAATTGCGCTGTCGTGCGACGTGGCTCCCAAACAAAATTGACGTCCTTTTTTCCCACAAATAGAGATTTCTTTTGGTGGTATTTGATCACCTCTGCGGTTTTTATTTTTTGCGCTATGAACAAAAACAGAGCGACAATTTTGAAAAAAATGCAATATTTTTTACTTTTTGCTATAATAAATATCCCTCAAAAATATATAAAAAAACATATTTTTTCCTCAGTTTAGGCCGATACGTATTCTTCTACCTATTTTTGGTAAAAAAAAAATTGCAATAAGTGTTTATTGGTTGTTTTTTTGCGCAAAATGTATAGTGTTTACAAAATAGGGGATAGTTTTATTGCATTTTTATATTTTTTATTTTTTTACTACTAATGGCGCCGATCAGCGATTTTTTTCATGACTGCGACATTATGGCGGACACTTCGGACAATTTTGACACATTTTTGGGACCATTGTCATTTTCCCAGCAAAAAATGCATTTAAAATGCATTGTTTACTGTGAAAATGACAATTGCAGTTTGGGAGTTAACCACAAGGGGGCGCTGATGGGGTTATGTATGACCTCATATCTGTTTCTAACTGTAGCCCCCCTGGCTGTAGGTGTGACGTCATCGATTGTGTATCCCTATAAAAGGGATCACACGATCGATGAAGCCGCCACAGTGAAGAACGGGGAAGGTGTGTTTACATACGGCTCTCCCCGTTCTTCAGCTCCGGGGACCGATCGCGGGACTCCAGCGGCGATCGGGTCCGCAGGTCACGGAGCTTCGGACCACGGCTGGGTACTAGCACAGGACGTACCTATACGTGCCTGTGCCCAGCCGTGCCATTCTGCCGACGTAAATGTGCAGGAGGCGGTCCTTAAGTGGTTAAAAGTAATTATAAGGGTCCTGCGTCCACAGGCTTTTGTTTGGAATTTGTCGGAATTGGACCTGCTTGAGTCAGGTCCAATTCCGGTGAGAAGGAAGTCCAACGTACCTGTAAATAAATTTTGGAGAAGCGCATTTTTTTACGTCGTTTACGTTCGGCTTTTTCCGGCGTAAAGTTACCCCTGCTATATGAGGCGTATCCTATGTTAAGTTTGGACGTCGGGCCAGCGTCAAATTTTCCGTCGATTACGTTGTTTGCGTAAGTCGTTCGCGAATAGGGCTTAGCGTAAATTACGTTCACGTCGAAAGCATTGGCTTTTTGCGGGTTAATTTGGAGCATGCGCACTGGGTTACGTTCACAGACGGCGCATGCGCCGTTAGTCAAAAACGTCATTTACGTGGGGTCATGTTTTATTTACTAAAAACACGCCCACCTCTTCACCATTTTGAATGAGGCGTGCTTACGCCGGGAGATTTACGCTACGCCGCCGTAACTTAGGGCGCAGGTTCTTGGTGAATACAGGACCTGCCTCACTAAGTTACGGCGGCGTAGCGTATCTGAGATACGCTACGCTCGCAGAAATTTACGCTAATCTACCTGAATCTACCCCATAGTCTTTCCAGGTCACAGCTCATGTGCATTGCTTTTTGAATTACATTCCTCACACGATTCTCCCATCGATTAGAAATTTGTTAGTTTTGAACATGCCTCATCACTTGAATTCGATGCCTGCACAAAAACCGGCCACCGCCCCCCTAATCCATGCACCCGGCCCCTAATCTACATGCAGGGTGCTGGACACATGGATTTCAATGTTTTTTTTTTTGTGGTTTAAAAAAAAGGGGTGGGCTCAATCTCCGAATTCCCGTCCGGAAAAATTGCAGCCTTCCCGTTCATTTCCCGTGGGGGGTGGAGTTTGTTTGCTGCCCCCCCCCCCCCTATAATATTGAGCACCGGCCGCCACTGATGGCCCCATTAATGATTGGAAAACCAAACGATTATTCAGAAGTGAGATTTTCGAACAAAAACGTGTTCAGAAGTCGACACATGTATGGTTGGCCTAACTACTGAAAAGTTGAGCCCGGGAACTGCCGGGAACTGGCCTATAGGATTGTCTTTTAACCTGGACAGGGTGCCAAATGGCGGCTGAGCCCATCACATAACACTCTAATACAGGCTAAACCCCCAACCATTACATGGCGACAGGCAAACAGCATGAAAGTTCACACACTAGGCCTTAAGAATGCAAAAAAAGAAGAGTATACTAAAATATTTGGTATTGGCTCAAGCATATACAGAGTCTACCTCCCCTCGTCCTTCACAGGATTTCCAGGCTGGACTGTAAAAAAAGCCCCAAAAGAATGGATCCCTTCGTTATTTTGCAGGACGGGTACTTTTTACCTGCAGGGCAGGGCATGAATTTCTTAGCTCCCCTTGCCCGTACCTTGACTGAGCAGCTGCAGATTGCGGACCTCCTCCCGTACCTGCAGCTGGAGAACCTGCTGTAAGACCTCCTGCCGCTGAGACTCGTGGGTAATGCCCATTCGCTGCAATTTTTCTGCATTCAGCCTCAGTAGGGCTCGGCCTGGGAGAGAGAGAGAAACATAGGAAGAGTATTAACATTGGGTAAAATATTAGCAAATATATTTAAGAGAGAGCTGATGCTACCAAGAATCTATGCAACTGTCTTAAGGCAAAACAACAGGTTCTCTTTAACCACTTAAGCCCCGGACCAATATGCTGCTAAATGACCCAAGGGGTTTTTACAATTCAGCACTGCGTCGATTTAACAGACAATTGCGCGGTCGTGCGACGTGGCTCCCAAACAAAATTGGCGTCCTTTTTTTCTCCACAAATAGAGCTTTCTTTTGGTTGTAATTGATCACCTCTGCGGTTTTTATTTTTTGCGCTATACACAAAAATAGAGCGACAATTTTGAAAAAAATGCAATACTTTTTACTTTTTGCTATAATAAATATCCCCCAAAAATACATATATAAAAAAAAAATTTCCTCAGTTTAGGCCAATACGTATTCTTCTACCTATTTTTGGTAAAAAAAAATCGCAATAAGCGTTTATCGATTGGTTTGCGCAAAATTTATAGCGTTTACAAAATAGGGGATAGTTTTATTTTTTTTTTTTTTTTTACTACTAATGGCGGCGATCAGCGATTTTTTTCGTGACTGCGACATTATGGCGGACACTTCGGACAATTTTGACACATTTTTGGGACCATTGTCATTTTCACAGCAAAAAATGCATTTAAATTGCATTGTTTATTGTGAAAATGACAGTTGCAGTTTGGGAGTTAACCACAGGGGGCGCTGTAGGAGTTAGGGTTCACCTAGTGTGTGTTTACAACTGTAGGGGGGTGTGGCTGTAGGACTGACGTCATCGATCGAGTCTCCCTATAAAAGGGATCACACGATCGATGCAGCTGCCACAGTGAAGCACGGGGAAGCCGTGTTTACATACGGCTCTCCCCGTTCTTCAGCTCCGGGGAGCGATCGCGATGGAGCGGCTATAAACGAATAGCCGCGCCGTCGTCCCGGATCGCTCCCCGCGGGAATCCGACCGCCGCATGTAGCGGGGGGGTCCCGATCGGACCCCCGACCCACGTCTAGGCAGGGACGTACAGGTGCGCCAATGTGCCTGTACGTGCCATTCTGCCGACGTACATATACATGCAGCGGTCCGGAAGTGGTTAATGCCCCCTCTCCAACAGTGCATATTTACCTTTACTTTGCTCCCTCCATGCTCTGTTCAGCTTTCAGCTGTCAGAAGCGAAGGAGATATCCAGTACTTCCAGGTTTAAGGGAGCATGTGACCAACTGCCCTTTCTCTCACAATGGCGCTTTGTGATTGGCCCAGCCACAACTGGGCTAAGGCAAGTATATAAGCATTTATTCCTAGATCACTAAAACTATGCAGGCTTACAAAGATTATTATACTAACCAATTTAGCTTTACTTCTTTCGTCTGATGACTCTGAGGGGTTGATTTACTAAAACTGGTGGAGAGTGCAAAATCTGGTGCAGCTATGCATGGTAGCCAATCAGCTTCTATCCCCCCCCTACAGTTAGAAACACAGATGAGGTCATACATAACCCCTTCAGCGCCCCCTTGTGGTTAACTCCCAAACTGCAATTGTAATTTTCACAATAAACAATGCATTTTAAATGCATTTTTTGCTGTGAAAATGACAATGGTCCCAAAAATGTGTCAAAATTGTCCAAAGTGTCCGCCATAATGTCGCAGTCATGAAAAAAAAATCGCTGATCGCCGCCATTAGTAGTAAAAAAAAAATATTAATAAAAATGCAATAAAACTATCCCCTATTTTGTAAACGCTATACATTTTGCGCAAACCAATCGATAAACGCTTATTGCAATATTTTTTTACCAAAAATGGGTAAAAGAATACGTATCGGCCTAAATTGAGGAAACTTTTTTTTATATATATATTTTTGGGGGATATTTATTATAGCAAAAAGTAAAAAATATTGCATTTTTTTTCAAAATTGTCGCTCTATTTTTGTTTATAGCGCAAAAAATAAAAACCGCAGAGGTGATCAAATACCACCAAAAGAAAGCTCTATTTGTGGGGAAAAAAGGACGCCAATTTTGTTTGGGAGCCACGTCCATTTTCATTTTTTTTTTTTCTCTAGTCCATTTTCATTTTTTTTCTTGCAGCTCCCAACAGGGCCTCCATTCCCTCCTCTATACACCAGATTATCTTTTCTCTAGTCCATTTTCATTTTTTAATTTTATTTTTATTTTCTCTAGTCCATTTTCATTTTTTTTCTTGCAGCTCCCAACAGGGCCTCCCTTCCCTCCTCTATACACCAGATTATTTTTTCTCTAGTCCATTTTCATTTTGTATTTTTTTTTCTCTAGTCCATTTTCATTTTTTATTTTTTTATTTTTTATTTTTTTCTCTAGTCCATTTTCATTTTTTTTTCTTGCAGCCCCCAACAGGGCCTCCCTCCCCTCCTCTATACACCAGATTATCTTTTCTCTAGTCCATTTTCATTTTTTATTTTTATTTGTTTTTTCTCTAGTCCATTTTCATTTTATTTTTTTTATTTTTTTCTCTAGTCCATTTTCATTTTTTATTTTTATTTGTTTTTTCTCTAGTCCATTTTCATTTTATTTTTTTTATTTTTTTCTCTAGTCCATTTTCATTTTTTATTTTATTTATTTTTTCTTGCAGCCCCCAACAGGGCCTCCATTCCCTCCTCTATACACCAGATTATCTTTTCTCTAGTCCATTTTCATTTTTTAATTTTATTTTTATTTTCTCTAGTCCATTTTCATTTTTTTTTTTTTTTTTCTTGCAGCTCCCAACATGGCCTCCCTTCCCTCCTCTATACACCAGATTATTTTTTCTCTAGTCCATTTTCATTTTGTATTTTTTTTTCTCTAGTCCATTTTCATTTTTTCTTTTTTTCTTTTTTATTTTTTTCTCTAGTCCATTTTCATTTTTTTTTCTTGCAGCCCCCAACAGGGCCTCCCTCCCCTCCTCTATACACCAGATTAACTTTTCTCTAGTCCATTTTTATTTTTTTATTTTATTTATTTTTTCTCTAGTCCATTTTCATTTATTTATTTATTTTCTTTAGTCCATTTTCATTTTTTTTTCTTGCAGCTCCCAACAGGGCCTCCATTCCCTCCTCTATACACCAGATTATCTTTTCTCTAGTCCATTTTCATTTTTTATTTTTATTTGTTTTTTCTCTAGTCCATTTTCATTTTATTTTTTTTATTTTTTTCTCTAGTCCATTTTCATTTTTTTTTTCTTGCAGCTCCCAACAGGGCCTCCCTTCCCTCCTCTACACACCAGATTATCTTTTCTCTAGTCCATTTTCATTTTATTTATTTTTTTGCGCCCTCCTCCCTTCCTTCTCGTCTCTCCTGAGGATGGCATCTTCTCTGTGAACTTTCATCCGCTCCGCACATTAAGACTTCTGCTGCCCGGGGATACAGATCTTGCAGCGAGAGCTGGTGCGTGTCTGCTGGGATTCAGGCACATTCGGATGATGCAACCAATTCCTCCGTTCATGGCTCTGTCCCTGAGACACAGCGCAGTCCGTGACTCAGATACGCAGCCTGCGGGGCCATACGGGGATGCTAACCGACCATATGTTCAATTTGCTCCTAGTGTTTGTAAAACTCTGTTGTTACAGACGCAGCAATTCTCCGCATTTGAGGTTCTTCCATTTATAGGGCTCACAGATTGCACAGCACTTTAAGTGAGTGAGTTATTTATTTTATTTATAGGCTGGAGCCACAAGAGAGCCTACAAGGCCTGGGGCAGGAATTAGGCAGATGTAGATCTCTGTCTAGATAGATAACTACATATAAAGTAGAGGTAAACCCTTAAAGTGGTTGTAAAGGCCGAAGGTTTTTTTATTTTTTTTGATAAATATTTTTATTGTTTTCAAGAAAGAAGAGCGGTACAAATCATATACATTTAAAAAAAATTAAAAATACATTGTATATTCTCCTCTCCTTAACCACTTAAGGACCGGACCAATATGCTGCTAAATGACCCAAGGGGTTTTTACAATTCGGCACTGCGTCGCTTTAGCAGACAATTGCGCGGTCGTGCGACGTGGCTCCCAAACAAAATTGGCATCCTTTTTTCCTCACAAATAGAGCTTTCTTTTGGTGGTATTTGATCACCTCTGCGGTTTTTATTTTTTGCGCTATAAACAAAAATAGAGCGACAATTTTGAAAAAAATGCAATATTTTTTACTTTTTGCTGTAATAAATATCCCCAAAAAAGATATATAACATTTTTTTTCCCTCAGTTTAGGCCGATACGTATTCTTCTACCTATTTTTGGTAAAAAAAAATCGCAATAAGCGCTTATCGATTGGTTAGCGCAAAATTTATAGCGTTTACAAAATAGGGGATAGTTTTTTTTTTTTATTTTTTTTTTACTACTAATGGCGGCGATCAGCGATTTTTTTCGTGACTGCGACATTATGGCGGACACTTTGGACAATTTTGACACATTTTTGGGACCATTGTCATTTTCACAGCAAAAAATGCATTTAAATTGCATTGTTTATTGTGAAAATGACAGTTGCAGTTTGGGAGTTAACCACAGGGGGCGCTGTATGAGTTAGGGTTCACCTAGTGTGTGTTTACAACTGTAGGGGGGTGTGGCTGTAGGACTGACGTCATCGATCGAGTCTCCCTATAAAAGGGATCACTCGATCGATGCAGCCGCCACCGTGTTTACATACAGCTCTCCCCGATCTTCAGCTCCGGGGAGCGATCGCGAGGGGGCGGCTAGAAACGAATAGCCGCGCCCTCGTCCCGGATCGCTCCTGAAGCCACGGGAACCGCCGCACCTACGGGGGGGGGGGGGGGGTCCCGATCGGACCCCCGACCCACGTCTTGGCAGGCACGTACAGGTACGTTGATGTGCCTGTCCGTGCCATTCTGCCGACGTAAATGTACATGCGGCGGTCCGGAAGTGGTTAAAGTGGATGTAAACTTTTTTTTTTTGAACAGTATAAGATTTTCTATCATCTGTGCCCAGTCTTGCCACACAGAGTTAATCCAGCTCTGAGCAATCCTCTTTTATTGTTCAGTGAAATAAAACGGACTTACAAAGAAAAACCTTAGTCCGTTCCGCCCCCTTGCTGTGAGTGACAGGTTATTTACATATCTCATGCACTAGCCTGGAGACAGGCATTATTTTTTCATTCCCACCCCCCACTCCTTTTCTGAAGTCATGTGGTTACTTTTATGGATTTTGACTGGATGTTAGTGATCATAGCAGAATTTAGTGTAGGGAATACACAGGAAAAAATGCATGTTGACAAGGGGATTGTAGAGGAGGGCGGGGAGTCTAGTGACATCACGACTCCACCCACCGAGCTCCAGACAACAGACCCACCCACAGAATCTGCAGTTTTTCAGGTCTCATAACACAGGAGGGGAGACATTTGACAGGTAAGGATACATGCAGGAGGCATCTATATCCTTATAGATCAGCACTATGGCAGTAGGTTAGAAAGGATGAAAGTGGGTTTACATCCACTTTAAAGTTATAAAATCATAGATTTTATAAATATTTTTCGAAGTAAACCATTTGAATTGGAAGGGTTCATGGAATCCTGGTAAAAACAATGGCCCAGATTCTCAAGGGGCTTACGACGGCGCAATGCAATGTGCGCCGTCGTAAAAGTCCTAATCTGGGCCGTCGTATCTATGCGACTGATTCTTAGAATCAGTTACGCATAGATAACCATTAGATCCGACAGGCGTAAGGCTCTTACGCGGTCGGATCTTAAATGCAATTATTTTTTTCGCCGCTAGGTGTCGCCTCCATCGTTTTCCCTGTCGAGTATGCAAATTAGCAAAATACGCGAATTCCCGAACGTACGCGCGGTCGACGCAGTGAAGTTACGACGTTTATGTTAGATTGCGACGCGTAAAGTTGCCCCTGCTATATGAGGGGCAACCAATGTTAAGTATGGCCGTCGTTCCCGCGTCGAAATTTAAAAATTTACTTTGTTTGCGCAAGTCGTCCGTGAATGGGGCTGGACGTCATTTACGCTCACGTCGAAACAAATGACGTCCTTGCGACGTCATTTAGCGCAATGCACGTCGGAAAATTGTAGGGACGGCGCATGCGCAGTACGTTCGGCGCGGGAATGCGCCTAATTTAAATGTTCCACGCCCCCTACCCAGCTCATTTGAATTAGGCGGGCTTGCGCCGGGGGATTTACGCTACGCCGCCGCAACTTTACAGGCAAGTTCTTTGTGAATAAAGCACTTGCCTGTAAAACTTGCGGCGGCGTAATGTAAATGACATACGTTACGCCGCCGCAGTATTACGCCCATCTACGAGAATCTGGGCCATTGGGTTACGTATCATTGGTAATAGGGGAGCATAAGGGAACATTAAATTAAGATAAAACGCCTTGTGTGCAGCAGCCCCTCTAATACTTTGTCCAGCGATGTCCACGAGTATCCACTTACTGACCTTTGGCTTGTTCCTTGACTACGCTTCGGCTCGATTCCAACCTGCAACCACTCGTTACTGACCTTTGGCTTGTTTACTGACTACGCTTGATCCCTACCTGCTATATCTGCTACTGGACCCCGGCTTGCTTACCTCCTGGTGGGGCGATCCTGAGGACTGCCACCTGGTACTAACAGCAGCAAAACCCATCTCCACTGGTGTATTCTGGTGAACACAGGTTAGTGCTTAGACACCTCACCTCAGGGTAACCTGTGTCATCCGCCAGGGTGACCTGTTTCTGTACCTATCCAGCTGATTGATGGGAGCCTCTCTACTGCTCTGGTCTCCGAAACCAACCCCTGACTGTGACACTGGGGCCCCCTTGTCTACATAAGCTGTTTTACTCGTAAAATGGACTATACCTTGAATTAAAGTTATCACATTACAATTCGTTTTAAAACAACGTTACCATGTTTAAAGGAGTTGTAAAGGGAAAAAAAATGGGGCCAGATTCACAGCAGTAATACGCCGGCATATCTACTGATACGCCGGGGTATTTTCAAATTTGCCGCGTCGTATCTTGATTTGGAATCCTCAAACCAAGATACGACGGCTTTTGGCAAAGATCCGACAGGCGTACGCCTTCGGATCGTAGGTGTAATTTTCCAGCATCGGGTATGCAAATTAGCCGTTTACGGCGATCCACGAAGGTACGCGCGTTCGTCGCATTCTCTTACGTCGTCGCTAGTCGGTTTTTCCCGTCGCAAACATAAGCCTGCTTTTTCATGGCTTACATTTAGACCAGCCATGTTAAAGTATGGCCGTCGTTCCCGCGTCGAATTTCTATTTTTTTTTTTTGCGTAAGACGTCCGGGAATACGAAACGACGTAACGCACGTCGCCGTTCAAAAAATACGTCGGGGCGGCGTAATTTCGTGCAAAGCACGGCGGGAAATTTTCACACGGAGCATGCGCAGAACGTTCGGCGCGGGAGCGCACCTAATTTAAATGACACACATCCCATTTGAATTAGGCGGGCTTGCGCCGGACAGATTTACGTTACGCCGCCGCAAGTTAACACGTAAGTGCTTTGTGAATCAAGCACTTACAACGAAAACTTGCGGCGGAGTAACGTAAAGGGGATATGTTACGCCGCCGCAATTTTTCATGAATCTGGCCCATGGTGCCTAAAATTAATGACTGCAAGGTAGACAGACAGCATAGTGTAATGATCCTGTTAAAAAACGAGTAAATATCTATTAAATTCCTACATCTATATCACCTCTGGGGGTTCTAGTTTCTGTTCTCTCATTCACTTCCTGGTTTGCATCGCTCGTTCATGTAAGAACTACATTTCCCAGTATGCATTGCGGCACGCCCAGTAATTCACACCTCCTTGAAGTCTCTAACACGTAGAGAGCGTCCTGCCGCACAGATGTAGTTCCCAGGAGGGGGTGAGCACGTCACTGACCACCGCAGTAAAGCCTCCCTTCACGGTGGTCAGTAAAATCAGACAAGCAGGAAGTGAACAGAACAGAGAAGAAATAGAGCAACTTCTGAGCAAAAAACGAACAATGAGGAAGTGAAAAGAGGAATGTCTGCAGGTAAAGGATGCTTATTATGAAAAAAATGTTTTTCCTTTACAACCCCTTTAAGCTTATATAAAATGTTGCCAATTGGGTTTCCATCTATTTTAACTATGTAATGTGCTCCTATTCCTTATTCCCTTCAGTTAGGTAGCTGCAAAGGGTTTCGACAATAACAATTTAATTTATGGTTACCTGTGATGGCATGGTGGGAGAAGGCCTCGACATAGGTGAGATAGTTGTGTGGGCAATGCTTCTTCAGCCACTTGCACACGTCTTGCTGGGTCCAAAGGACGACCGGTTTTGTGAGGCAGCTGAAAGACGGACTGGTATGATATATTCCGTATTGATCGCTGGGTCTTACCTGTGCCAGGAATAAAACTGGGATTAATTAAAGCATAGACAGAGGAGCACAAGAACCTGTCTGGAAACAAGTGGATGATGGTTAACAGGCCAACTGACCTAGGCGATGTTATTGAGATCCTGCACCGGGAATAGGAGAGAAGCTTTGGCAATCATTACAGCAGTGTTGTGGTGCCACTGTTTCACTGGCTCATTTCATCACTATTTAAAACTGAACTCCAAGAATTCAGCCACGTTATGCAATGTGCTGATTTACTAGGGGTTAAGTCCAATGAGATGCATGCCACCTTGTGGACTTACAGCTCTCATTTACAGTTTGTTAGGTAGATTCAGAGAGAAGTGCCTAAACTTGCGGCGGCGTAGCTTAGCCTGTTTAGGCTACGCCGCCGTAAGTTAGCTAGGCAAGTACATGATTCTCAATGTACTTGCTTGCTAATATACGGCGGCGTAGCCTAAAGCGGGCGGGCGTAAGAGCGCCGAATTCAAATGTCTTGGAGGGGGGCGTGTTTGATGGTAATGAGGCTTGACCTTACGTTTTTTACATTTTTTTCTAACTGCGCATGCGCCGGACGCCTACATTCCCCAGTGTGCATTGCGGCTACGTACGCTGCACGGGCCTATTGATTTAGACGTGGACGTAAACAACATAAATCCCGATTCGCGCACGACTTACGCAAACGACGTAAAAAATTTGAATCTCGCGGCGGGAACGGCGGCCATACTTTAACATTGTTATTCCACCTAATAGATGGAATAACTTTAGGCCTGCTAATGCCTTACGGAAACGGCGTAAATCGACTGCGGTGGCCGGGCGTACGTTCGTGAATCGGCGTATCAACTCATTTACATATTCTATGCCGACCGCAATGGAAGAGCCACCTAGCGGCCATCCAAAATATTGTAATCTAAGATAGGACGGCGCAAGCCGTCGTATCTTAGATATGTTTAAGCGTATCTGTTTGAGCATATGCTTAAACATAAGTCGGCGTAGATTCTGAGTTAGGTCGATCTATCTACTGATAAGTCGGCCTAACTCTTACTGAATCTACCTATGTATTTTTACTGAGTGCCATGAGCATAGCTATCGCTAAAGCTCCGGAGCTTTGATGCTGGACATTCTGGTCTCAGCTGCTGCAGCTGCAGAGTTGTATGCAGCCACTGTGCCCATCCCGTCTGCCCAAACACAGAGAGCTTTGTATTTGGCAAACTCATTGACCAAATACATAGGCTTCTGTGAATGAACAGCGGAGGGGGAGGGGTGGGCAAAGCTGCTGCTGTGTGAGAAAGCAATGTTTCTCCTGTCCGAGCTCCGGGAATGTAGCTAAAGCTTTACTCTCAGAGATCCATAAAACTTAAATCCATAAGTCCTGGAGCTGGCATTCGCCTTGTTGGACCCAATTCATAGTACGCCAGCACATTTTACAAAGTGTCTGCACAGGACCCCCGCCTGGGGGTCCTCCTGGATAAAAAGAAAATGATGGGGCCAGTTGCGCGGTCCGGGCATGTTGTTATAATGTTTACCACAGGTTGGGGAGCCCCTCCCTCCCCTTCTTTGAGGCCTTGCACACACGACCGGATTATCTGATGAAAACGGTCCGCCGGACCGTTTCCATCGGATATGTCCGCTGCCGGATTTTGGTCTGATGGTTGTACACACCATCAGACCATAATCCCAGCGGAAAACATACGCGGTGACGTGGATGTGCCGTCGCCGCGACGATGACGCGGCGACGTGCGCGACCCTGGAAGGTAAATACTTCCACGCAAGCGTCGAATCACTTCGACGCATGTTAGGGATGGCGGTCGGTCGGACAAGTCCAGTGAGTCTGTACAGATGACCGGATTTGTCCGACGGACAGGTTTCCAGCGGACAGATTTCTTAGCATGCTAAGAAATTTTTGTCCGCTGGAAAACGGTCGGCTGGACAAATGTCCGCCGGAAAACTGTCCGATAGGCCGTACACACGACCGGATTTGTCTGCTGGAACTGGTCCGCGGACAAATCTCAGCGGACAGATCCGGTCGTGTGTACGGGGCCTGAGCGCCTCCGCGGGTTGGTTGCGCGTGGCGGCCTTCGGGCGCACCTTGGGGGCGCAGGCGCCCTTTGGCGCTTGCGGCCCGCGGGGGGTTCCCGAGGCGAAGTTAGCAATGGTTTTAATGCAATGTGTTCTGTTGTTGTGTAATTTTATGCATTGCGTGTACTGTGTGCACTATTGTGTTTTATGCTTGTCGGCCCGCGCGGCTTTGTCCCTGTTTTACAAAAAAAAAAAAAAGTGTCTGAATTCCTAGATTTCTGCTTTAAATTTAATTTTTCACGAGAGATAAAAGCTGCAGAAGGAGAAAGCTGCAAATCAATCATCTCTGCTACTATTCCATTCCCATCATTTTCTGCTGGGATTGGCCAGTATAGTCACAAGATTTCCCTAAAGGAGGACAAAATTGCTGAACCATCATAATAGCCCCTCTTCTTGCTTTCCCCAATCCCTATTAGGCCTTATGGAGTGAATCGCATCAAGATGTACCCCCCCCCCCCCACTGTATTTGTGCATTTATTGAATAAATCTTTCTGGTCAATGCACTTATTTCTGGGGTCCCTCTACTTCTAGAGTTTGATTTTGCCTGCATGACAAGCTTAAAGCCTGTAAAAAAAACTCCCCTTTTGGGGGACCCCCAGCCGTATTTTATGATTATTATTTTTTAGAAACTTGTTTTTCCGGGTGAACCACCGCTTTAACCTTCTTATACAGTAAAACCTTGGTTTGAGAGTAACTTGGTTTGAGAGCGCTTTGAAAGACAAGCAACATTTTTAAATACATTTTGACTTGATATACAAGCGATGTCTTGATATAAGAGTAGGGTCATGTCACAAATGAGTATAAAAAAGAAGAGAGGAGCCTCTAAGTGTAGCAATATGGTTACATTTAATGAAGGTACAACATTTAGCAACGTATTGCTACACTTAGAGGTGCCTCTCTTCTCTTGTATACCATGTAAAAAATAAATGCTTTGATATACAAGTGCTTTGGATTACAAGCATGTTTCTGGAACGAATTATGCTCGCAATCCAAGGTTTTACTGTACATGGAAAACTGAGGATAACTTGTGGGGAAGAAGAAGAATAGATAGCACAGGGGCAATTCTGGGTTGATAGAATTGCAGCCAACATTTTTTTTTTTTAAACCTCCAGATGGATAAAAATAAATAGATAAAATAAAATAAATAAAAAAGTCTGCAGCTAGGATCTATTAGCAGTCTGGTTCTTGGTGTATGGACCCAGAATGTATGAACAATACCTTTTCCACTACCAAAAATGCACAATCTGCCAGGACAGCAACAGTGAGGACCCAAACCTGACTGCATGCAGAGTTTTATTTTTTTATGGACGTCTTTTAATCCGTTTCAGGTCAGAATTCAGACGAAAATTCAGGCCGAAATCGGACCTGAAACGGTGAATGGGGACGCACCGGACCCCTGCTGTTAACTGCATGCGATGATAGTGTGAACCCAGCCTGAATGATCTTGCTTTGAACCTTGTTTCCCTTTTGAACCTCTTGCTCCACCCACAAACTTCCTATTTTAGCCAGGCCTTTGCACTTCCTGTTTGCCAGATTATTGTGCTCTCTCCAGCCAATAGCTCGCTCTTGCCACTCCTGCTGCCATCCGTATCTCCACTACCATCTGTTACTGACCTGTTACTTGTTTCTCAATTACGCTTCTGCTCAGGGCCGTCTTAATAGCATCTTGGGCCCCTGGGCAAAGTAATGCTCTGGGGCCCCTACAATGATGACAGTGCAGGTAAACAGACATTAAGGGGTAGATCCACGTAGCGCGGCGCATATTCCCGCTGGGCGTAGCGTATCTAAGATACACTACGCTGCCGTAAAAAAATTTTTTTCAAATCTTCAAAGAATGCGCGCCGTAAGTTACGGCGGTGTAGTGTATCTTTGGCGGCGTAAGGGCGCGTAATTCAAAACAATGTGATAGGGGCGTGTTTTATGCAAATACGTCGTGACCCGACGTAAACAACTTTTTTTTTTAACGGCGCATGCGCCGTCCGTGGGGGTATCCCAGTGCGCATGCTCGAAATTAAACCGGAACAAGCCAATGCTTACGACGGTGACGTCATTCTACGCAAATCCCTATTCGCGAACGACTTACGCAAACAACGTAAATAATTCAAATTTCGACGCGGGAACGACGCCCATACTTAACATTGAGTAAGCCACCATGTAGCAGCTTTAACTATATGCCGGAAAAAGCCGAACGCAAACGATGTAAAAAAATGCGCCGGCCGGACGTACGTTCGTGGATCGCCGTAACTAGCTAATTTGCATACTCAACGCAGAATTCGATGGAAACGCCACCTAGCGGACGGCGTAAAAATGCACCTAAGATCCGACGGCGTACTAAGAGATACAAAACAAAGATACGACGCAGGAACTTTAAAATTACGCGGCGTATCAATAGATACGCCGGCGTAATTCTTTTGTGGATCTGCCCCTAAGTAGGAGGCAGACTGCCTCCTCTTTGCATCTATCACATCATGGGGCCCCCAATTTCAGGGCAGTGTGGGCTCAAGGACCAGCTGCTTTGGGGAAAGTGCAGCCCCCCCCCCCATGCAGCTGGGGCCCCTGGGCAGTGCCCAGTTGTGCCCTCTCATTAAGACAGCCCTGCTTCTGCTTGATCCCTACCTGCTATCTGGTACTGGACCCCAGCTTGCTCGCTTACTGGTGAGGTGACCTGGTACTCACACACAGCAAAACTCATCTCCACTATCAGGGGCTCAGGTTACTATGGGTTAGTGCTTAGACCCCACACCTCCGTTTAGCCCCTGTCATCAGTCAGGGTGACCTGCTGCAGAACTTATGCAGCTACTTGGTGGAAGCCTCTTCACTGCTATAGTGACTAGCCTTCAAGGCTGACCCCCCCGACCATGCCATGAGTACAGGTATGCCACTTTGCTTTTAAAGGCTGAAGAAAGCGGCACTGGAACATGGGGTATGGGGAGTATGTGTAGGTGTTAAGGGTGCCAGCTATGTGAACCTGTTGCTTTTCCCTACACAAAGTGCATGTTGACTTTAAATCTCACTAGTCCCCTTTAAAGGAGGCGCAGTAAAGACACCTTCCTCAGAGACATTCGTCTCCAGGGAACACATCACTGCACAGCGATACATAATTTCCTGCGCAGCTTCGTGTATTGATAAATTTTCTCCTGCGTGGCACGGCGCGTTCATAAATCATCTTCACGGCGCTGCACTGCCATAAATAATGTTCTGCGCTGCTCTCCTTAATAACAGAACCTAGTGCAGTCCCTTTCTTCTTGTCCACCGAAGCCGATCGTGCTTTTCTGTTACCAGTACACGGTCTGGCTTGTTTACTGAAGCCAAGGGCTCAATGCAAAAATGCCATTAATCTGCTAAAAGAAACGAGATGACGGTTGTCCTGCTTCGCCATTTATAGCATGTTTATGTGTCCTGCAAGCAACTGTAGCGTGGTCACGCTCCCGGAATGGGGGGGGGGGGTTAAATTCAATGGATAGGATAGAAAAATCACAGCCATTATTGATCCCTTCTGTGTTAATCTGATGTCGTGTTCCATCCCCTGCCTTTTCTCCACTGCAGCTATTGTACACTCTAAAAACTCAACCCAAGGTCAGCTGAATCAGGCCTACACAATCGACTATCCTCTGGTATATTCGCAGCCTCACCCATAACTACCAGTGAAAAGATTTTATCTTCTAGTTACAATCTGATTGGTTATTAGGAGCAGTGGCGTATCCAGGGTATGGCACATATGGCAAGTGCCATGGGCGCCATATGAAGGGGGCGCTTGTGAGTGGCTGGGCAGCAAGGTACTGACTTACCAGGGAAGGGCCGATCCTAGGGTCACAGGCTCCTGGGTGCGGAAATATTTCTGGCGCCCCCACATGGGCATCGTCATTTTACCAACTCCTCCCCTTTACAAATGTTTCTATGGCAATGACTCAACCACAGAGATGCTCCCCCACGTAGTCTTCATTACCCTGGGATCCTTACATGATCTCTTAACAATAAACAAAATACAGGAAGAGAAGCAGAGTACTTTATTGGGACCTGGAGGGGGGCCTCTGTGATGGACACAGAGAGGGCTTCTGTTAGAGAGTCTGTTAGATGTTCGGCGCCCCCACCTTTGCAGGCGCCTGGGTGCAATGCACCCTGTGCACCCTGCCTAGGATCGGCCCTGTACCAGGGTCTCTTCTTCCAAGGGCCAGATTAACGTAGGGGCTATTGGAGCTCCAGGCCCCTACCATAATATTGACCCAATACAGAGATTTTACACATAATTATCAGCTTATCAGTTCCACCTGTCAGTGCCAGTGTCACCTATTAGCCCATCAGTGCCGCCTATCAGTGTTGCCTTATCAGTGCCCATAAAATCCGCAAATCAGTGCCTATTATTGCAGCTCATCAGTGCCAATCCATAATTTGTTAATTGAAAGATTAAAGAGCTTGGCTTGTAGTTTTGTTAAGGTTATCTGAAAGATGGGTTTCAAATGTTTTGACAGGGGCGCAGTTTCAGTGCTTGCCATAGGCGCTATTTTCACTAGATACGCCTCTGATTAGGAGGGACTGTACTTTTCACAGCAAAAACCAACAAGTCCCCTTTGATCTCCCACCCTTCCCCCATACCTCCCAACTTTTTTGAGATGGGAATAAGGCACACCTATCAGCAAACGTATGCAGGCATTGGACACACCCCTTGCCACACCCCCTTAAAGGTGAATTGTACAAAAAAAACAAGATTAGTTAAACCCACAATTGCTTGTTGGCCACTACTATTCCTTTATATTGGCTTTTGGAATTTACAAATGCAGCAATTTAGAAATCAGATGAAAGGTTTAGGGCTGGAAAACACTTTTTGATAGATAAAAAGTGCATTTTCTATACAACTCTATAGATCAGACCAAAATGAGGGACATTGCTCCAAATCAGGGACAGTTGGGAGCTATGGTCTTTGTTTTCTCCTTGCCGCTCCATTCAAATTTTAGGAATAAAAAATGAATTTGAACTTCCAGGTATGGATCAGCATGTGACTCACTCCATGTGACAGCAGTAGGCCAAGCACAAGTGCCGTCACATTAAAAGAGATTCCATATCCTTATGCAAGTTATGACTTGAATGACGGTAACTTAAGAGGAACTGCAGTCGGCTCACATAATTTGTAATAAAAACATCTTTGCCATTCTGAAGCTTCTCTCCAACCACTTTGCAAATTATTTTATATATACTGTGATTCCGTACTTTCCAAATATGCTGCAGAAATCTTCCTCCACTGAGTCTGGCTGCATCCATTTTACCTGTGGGCAGCTGAAGCTGCTGCCTGTTCACTTCCTGGATTTACACAAAGGCACACCTCCAGCTCTGCAGCTCTCATTGGCCCTCTTATGACTCATCCCCCCCCTCCCTTCCTGGCAAACTCTCCAGATAGTGAGAGAGGGAGAGCTGTGCATGATGTCATAAGCTTAGGCTTTGTAAAGAAACGGGAAGTGGGTTGTATAAGGTATTTACTGGCAGAAAAAAAATGTTTAACTATCCAAAGTTAAAACAACAAAGGGCAGAAGATTTAATAGCTGGAAAGGTGAAAAAATTACTGAAGGTCCGCTTTAAGACATCTTGTCCTAATCCCAGCAGCTGAATGGTGCATGGAGAGAGCGATGGAAAGAGGAATAGGAGCTGCCGGGGGAGGGGCATTTAAGTAACCTGTTGTTTTGCTCTGCATAGGAAAAGCACAGGTATACTTTAAAAATGGCTGCACATTATTGCACAATCTCAATATGATCAAATAGAAGTTTAATGGATAGTTTAGGTAAGCCGGCATTATAACTGTAGTTGGTGGTAAGGAGGTTGAACAGAGATCAGAAAATCCGTGATTTTGGTGAATGGAATGCACTTGATGTCAGGGGCAGATCCAGGGGGGGGGGGGGGGGCAACGGGACAATTGCCACCTCCGAGAAACTATTTGCGGGCGAGTGCCGTGGGCGGGTGACAGAGCGCTCCACGGGCGGGGAGAGCGAGTGGCTGCGCTGCGGGCAGCTGGTCCTCGGGAGCGGACGGCTTGGTGGGCAGGTGACAGAGCGGGCGGCTCCGCTGCGGCTGACGGGTGTCCGGTGAAAGAGCGTGCGGGCTGGGCAGCTGTTTGGCTTGGTGAGTGCTGAGTGAGTGCTGGCCTATTAACGGGCAGGCGAGCGGGGGGACCAGAGAGATGACATCATCTCTCACCGCCCGCCCTGCATCTCTGCCGTTTCTTCCCTCAATGTGTAGCCTACATGACATGGCAAGTGACAATCGGCAACATGTGACAGGCAATGTGGCAAGTGACAATCGGCAACATGTGACAAGCAATGTGGCAAGTGACAATCGGCAACATGTGACAAGCAATGTGGCAAGTGACAATCGGCAACATGTGACAAGCAATGTGGCAAGTGACAATCGGCAACATGTGACAGGCAATGTGGCAAGTGACAATCGGCAACATGTGACAAGCAATGTGGCAAGTGACAATCCGCAACTTGTTGCAGGTGACGTGGCAAGTGATAATCCGCAACTTGTGGCAAGTGACAATTCGCAGCGCGTGGCAGGCGATGGTGGCAAGTGACACACTTGGGGCTCCCACTGATTCTGCATTATGGGGAGTTAAACCATTTCATTTTAAATTACAATGTAATAATAGAAATAATGAGCTTCAATCATTCTGACACCATAACAATCATGGTGACGGGATGATTGAAGCTCCAACACCAGCCATTTCCCCGAAAAATTGCCCGCAAAAAAAAACATATTTTCTGGCAGTGCCCCTCCCGAGACTAGACTCTGGATCCACCCCTGCCTGATGTATATAATCTTATCAGTTTGTGTTAAATTTAAAAAAAAGGTATTTCTATGTATCGCTATTTATAGATGTACTGTACATGGGGACAGCTAGATCTACTCATTGATATTCCAACCATGCTTCCCCCTCAGCAAACCCATTTGGTTACTTTGCTTTGCTCCTCTCTCACAATGCAAGTCAACCAACCATGCCTGACATGCAATGCAATTT